>NW_013958647.1:0-1074 GCF_001266775.1 Austrofundulus limnaeus
ATCTTTTATTTTATTTTCATGTTTGACTTGTTCCAGTTTTGAATCCAGTTTTCTGTGAGAACCCACCTGATTCATCCTGACAGTAAATAAATAATAAATATAATAAATGTGTAAATGTAAAACAGAACAACATCTAACTGTGTGACGACAGGAGGAGACTGTATGTTTTATTTCAGTGACCAGTCTTTAAGTGTTCTTTGTTTTGTGCTGATAGTGATGGATAATGATGTGTTCAATAAAATGCTGTTTGTTTGTGTAATTGTGTTGTGAGTTTTGTGCACTTCTTGTGAGTGTTTTAGTTTGCCTGTAATGCTGCTGCTGCATCTGTGAGCTGAGGATAAATGTGTTGGTCTGTTTGTAGGTCACTGAAACAAAGCTGCAGTGCTGTGAAGTCGTACCATAAAAACAACTGATTGTGTGTTTTCAGTGCAACACACAAAAACACAAAGAAACTTTAAAAGAAACACAAACAGTTTGAACAGATCGTTACCCTTAAAGAGACGACACAACTAAGAGTTTGACCTTCATTAGKCTCACAGGTGGCTTCAAGCTTCATCCTCTTTACAAACCTCACAGGATGTGGACGCAAGAGGAAATGCGACCCCARGTTGATCAGTGTGGAAGGTAGAAGCCAGCACTGCACCATCTGTCACATCTGGATCAGGATGGGCTCTGAGGTGAAACCCTCAGGACACCTGAGCAGAATCCACAGAGCAGAACCAAAAACTGGACCTTCAGTTGGTTTTTTACATCCTTGGAACAGATGTAACATCTGGACGACCTCATGATGGTCAGGCTTCACCAGCGTTTCAGGTGGTCTTGTTCCAAACAAACTGAACCCACCAGCAGTGGCACAGGTCCCACAGGACCCCCGCTCTCCTCCCAGGAGGTGATGAACAGACTCCATTAAGCCCACCCTGCCACCAATACGTCACATTCCAGTCAGTGCAGGAGGTGGGCATGCTGGGCATTTCCTGCTAAAGATCAGGGTTTTTGTCCTGACAGATGCCTGTCATAGCAGGGGGGCCTGTCACAGCAGGGGGGCCTGTCACAGCAGGGGGGCCTGTCACAGCA
>NW_013958648.1:0-1074 GCF_001266775.1 Austrofundulus limnaeus
TTCCTAACTTTTATATTTGCTTTCCCAAAAAAGGAAAAATATAACAAATATTTGCACACTGATCTATTTTTACCTTTCCTTTCAAAATAAAAGATTTCCTACTATTCAATGTCTTCATATCATGGTGCTGTACTATTTAATAATCTCAGCAGTTTGACAGAATGTGGGAGATATTTGTTGTGCAGAGAAATAAACCATCAGAGAAAACACGACCAGGAGAAATGAATAATTAAACAGGTGAAGGATTAAATCTCCAACTGCACTGGAAGCCAGTCGGCACTCACCGAGGCAGGAAACATCCGATTAACGGCCGTGTAAAGAGGTAGGATCCAGAGAGAATGGGTAGCAGGGAGAGGTGAAAAACACAGAGGCGTTATTAAAAACACAGTGTGAGATGGGTGAGGGACACCAGAGAGAAACAGGCCCCCGTTTCCCAGGTCGAGTTAGAAACGACATCAAACGTGTCCCGAAAGCTTTCGACAGGTCTCACCCGTCTTTGCCCAGCTCCCCCCAGCGGAGGCCGTCTCCCTCCTTCCCCAGGCGGTTGAGGATCATCTTGGTTTCCAGAGTCATCAGGAAGCAGCCGCTGTAGGAGACCTCCAGGTCGAACCACAGCCCTGATGAACACATGAGGAGTGGTTGAAGGATGTGAAACAACAGCAGAGAAACTCGTCTTTATTGAAACAAGATTTACAAAAACATCCTGATGACCTGTTTTCACACAAAACAAAAACACTTGAGGAAAGAAGTGTCACTTTGTTGCTTTTACTTCCCTCCTAAATCTTTATAATTTGACATTTTTCCTGTGAAACCCTGTTTCCATTTCTAATTCCTTGTTTTTGAGATTTTTAGACTGTTTTTGTTAGCTTAATTCCATCAACTCTTCTACTTGTGTTTGTTAAATGTTTGGTTTTGTCTTTTTTTTCCTCTAAAATACAGAATCACGTTTGAGTTTTTATTTTGATTTAGTTTCACTTTCAACCCCGAGGGCAGCAAAATCTAATGGATGAAACCCTAAAGATAGTTTTTAGATGTTTAATCATCCATCCATCCATCCATCCATCCATCCATCCA
>NW_013958649.1:0-530 GCF_001266775.1 Austrofundulus limnaeus
AGATAGATAGATAGATAGATAGATAGATAGATAGATAGATAGATAGATAGATAGATAGATAGATAGATATTACAACCTTTATAAAAAAATACATTCAAACTCTTTGAATATGTTTATTTATGACTTGACCCTTTCAGCACCAGACAAAGTCACAAGACAAAGGCAACTGACAATTGCCTGAGGAAGTGGGGGTCCTTCAATCAACAGGAATCTCTTGTGTGCAGATTTGTATGACGTGTGGCTGTGAATGAGCAATCAGCCAACATGCTGTCATGAATACTGTCAATTATGCCATTATCCATGCTGAGGCGGTTTGGTGGCATTGAGTCTAAAAATGGTCAGGGCTCATCAGGAACTCTGTTGTGATCTCAGTGTGTTTTATTATGACCCCCGCACGCGAAGCGTAAGCAGGAGTCTTTCTTACTGTTTATTTTTTAAATTTTATTATTTTTTCAGTGATTTTCCATCAACCGTAGCACAAAAACGGCTGCACCGATCAACATGAAATTTGGCAGGACTGTAGATGAGTC
>NW_013958649.1:1530-2074 GCF_001266775.1 Austrofundulus limnaeus
GAATAAATAAGTTTGGGGAGGTGGCTATAAAATAATATAATTGAGAACCACTGGCTTAATGTGACAGAAAAAAAATAACATCTACAGAATTTACATGTCTTGAATCAGTTGCGCTTTGCTCTTTGTATATAGTTTCTCTGAACTAATTTCTCTTCCAGGAATGTTCTACCATTTCTGCTCACAAAATATGCGAGACACTTTAAATCTCGCTCTAAATTAACATTACGGGGACCCCGATGACATTCTTCAATTATTAAGAAATATGCAACGCTCACACAGTTGTAAAGACTTTCTCACTGGCCAGCAGTTCACTGAACTGTGCTGCTGCTGACTACAAAAGCTCAATTTAGAATCTGGCAGCAGCTTCGGTCAGAAATGAAAATACAAAAAGCTGCTAAAATTGAAATTTCAAGGCTTCCCCTTATTCAAAAAAATGATTCAAACATTGTGTTGTGCACACTGACAATAAAAGAAAAAAAATACACCGTGCTTCTGCATGCGAAGCACACTGGTTCAGCAGAACATTACAGTGTGTGTGTGTGTG
>NW_013958650.1:0-505 GCF_001266775.1 Austrofundulus limnaeus
GTTTGGACGCTAGCGATCTCACTCGGACTCATATTGCAACTGGTGTCTTGTTGTGTTGAAAGAAATAGTTTGCTTTTATATATTTTCTATTAAAAAATTTGTCAAATGAATTGATTTCTCAATCCAGGGTTCTGTGATTCACAAGAGGTCTTCTCAGCATGAAATATGCTGTGAAATGAGCTGGCCTATATGTGTAATTTGCATAAACAGACAGCGTCAGAGTGACGTCATTAAAAAAACTGGGTTGAGGCGGTTTAGTTTTCGCGTTCTGACGTAATGACGTTCGCGGCAAGACGCTGTGCTCGGGCTCTACAGAAGTATGGCAAGCCGTTGGGGTCATAAATCGGGCGTGTATTTACGTGTAAATCCGAACGCGCGGTGCCGTAAATAACGCGCGAACGTAGTAAATAAAGCGCGGTGGCGTTTAATCATCAAGAGGCTGTCCTGGTTGTGCTCAGCCAATAGTCCTTAAGGTATTTTATCCAATCACTGCACTGCAGGGCAG
>NW_013958650.1:1505-2074 GCF_001266775.1 Austrofundulus limnaeus
CCATGTGAACATTTGATGGACATTTCCATCAGCTCTGTAAAGTCTCCGTCAGACTCCACTCCACGCGGCAGAAACAGGGTGATGCGACGAATGTCGAGTGTGGACGAATAGGGAACACGTCGCTCCCCAGGTTCCTGGTCATAGAATTCAATGGATGGGTTGGGAGTGAACCCAAGAGGTGGAACAGCATCTGCCCCAAACACAAATATGAGCAGCTGCTCAAAACTGATGTCAACCCTTCCATCTGCAGATGAAAGTAATAGGGTTATCCATTTGAGAAGACGCAGACCCAAAAAAAATGTTTGCCAAGTTAGCTACCTTGTATGGCCAGCAGCCACCAATCCCACCAGAAAATGGTGTCCTCTTCTTTGTCTTTGCGGTTGCTTCCAACAGGACTCCATTTTATGGTGAAAAGAGACTTCATGTCACTCCTTTGAAGTTTCTCACTGTGTTTGTGAACACAGGTTGAAACTGCATGCAGTTCCTTTCCACCACCTGCCAGAAGCAACCGCACGAGTTGAAACCATCCTTGTACTGCTGCACCATGCCGGCCGTCCTTTTGGGAAAAA
>NW_013958651.1:0-1073 GCF_001266775.1 Austrofundulus limnaeus
ACACACACACACACACACACACACACACACACACACACACACACACACACACACACTTGTGCTTTTTAATTTTTTTGTATCTCTGATTCATTTCTGCATTTTATAACTTAAAAATAATTTACATTTAAAAAATAGGGTTGCTTTTTTTATGGGCACTTGAGAGATGAAGAGAAAGTCTGATTGCTCGGGGAGGGTTGAGTTATTTCTCCCAGAGGAAGGAGTCGTTCCGCAGAACTTTAGCCAGTTTCTGATTGAACGGCGAGTAAAAGTCATGCAGGATCTCCTTAGTGATCGGCAGCATGGGCCCCAAGTTTTTATCTGCTGGTCTTCTGGTGTTGGATGCTGGACTTCTTGTGATTTCTGACTCTATTTCTTTTGTCAGTGGTCCTGTAAGACACACAAACACCTTTTGTAATGAGTCTGCTTTTGGTTTTCAGGGGGGAAAAAAATTGTGTTGTGTCACACTGATCTAAGTTTTCTGTCACTCACCGAGGCTGAGAAAATCAAAGACTTTGTGCATGGTGTATTTCCTGTTACTAGCGTGGTCTTCCAGCCTCAGGATCAGAAACTGTTCCCGGCTGAAAACGGTCAGCCAGTCTATTAAATATACAATGTAAACACCAACTTGTAATCTCACCTGTTGGGACACAAAACAAGAAAAAAAAACATGAGATCGAGTTCTGTCCAAGAAACTTTATCTTCTGCAAAATGACAAACTGCAAAAAACAAGAGAAAAAGTTTAACAAGCAGTAAACAAGTATTTATTGAAGAAGTTCATTAACACACACTGTGCACCAATATTTTAAACAAAGCTCAGGCGTGATCAGCCCTCAGTTGTCCCGGAAGTTAATCATTTTGTGAGTGTGTACTTAATTATTGCCTAATGAGAGTTGCAATAAAATCCATCCAGAGGGTCATTTTGCTAACAGACAGACATAGAAGCGCAGACACAGTCTTTTATACTGTACTATTCCATACCTTTTATTAGGCAGGTGATGATTCCCAAGGAAGTGTTTATTTTTTATTTTTTTATCACTTTTTATTAGGGACATTTCTTTTATATGTTGTTTATC
>NW_013958652.1:0-1073 GCF_001266775.1 Austrofundulus limnaeus
TTTAGGCACAGGTTTCAAATCAACCAAGTGCTACACACATCCAGGTTTCTACAAAACTGCCCTGCAGCCCTCCATCCAGCATGCTATGGCCCGGTCACACCCACATCCAGACCTGTGTTGGTCCAGGTCTTGTTCCAAAGCCACCCAACGGCCCACGTGAAGGACAAATCCAGAAAACGGCAACTAAGCGTCTAATCAAGTAAGTCCAGTCTTGCAGGTGAATCATTTATTTCCACAGTTGTGTGAATCAAGCCGTGACTGTAAAGAAAAGCCCCTGTGTAATTTATAACGCATTAAATGCAGTGGAGTGGCTTTCATTGGCCCCAGATTGTGGAAGGAGACAGGGTTCATGAGATCCATGAGTTCAAGAGGACACAGCTAATGCTAATGAGAGTTTGAATATGTGTGTAGTGGACTGCTCCCAGTCTTTTGGCTGCGGGTTGTATCTGCCTGTTCAGTAAACAACCTCATCATAGGCCTGATTTCTGCCTGAACTGTAAACAGAGCGTGGTTCAGTGGAAGGGCCTGGACTCCGGGCTCCATTTAAATCCTGTTTGGTTTGGAGATAAGGTGAAGAGTACAGAAGGGGAAAAAAAAAGGGGAACGCGGTGAAACTGGGCTCAACTACCAGCTATTTCCCTCACTTATTTTATGACCGTAATACTTGCAACATCTGTCCAAATTACACAACAACGGCGAGCCTTCGGGATCAAGCCCTAATGTTTAAAGCGCGATGTTATAGTCGGCGAAGGGCTTTTAAGATTTGTTAAAAAATGTATATTTTTATTTTAATAAATTGTCCAAAAACTCTGGCAGTGCATTTTCTTTGTGACTTCATTCATTCACTGCACTTTCTGCAGGTCTGATGACACTGCACTGCTCTGCTGACTTGTTGCATTCACCAAACAATACAGTCCTGGGCAGCAAAGAGTTAAGAAGGCAGAAGTGAGACGTATGAGTTATATAGGATAGTGAGCCGATAGGTGTCATGTTTGCTCGCGCGCGTGTGTGTGTGTGTGTGTGTGTGTGTGTGTGTGTGTGTGTGTGTGTGTGTGTGTGTGTGTGTGTGGAAG
>NW_013958653.1:0-625 GCF_001266775.1 Austrofundulus limnaeus
AACCTGAACACTAACCCCCAGAACCTGAACACTAACCCCCAGAACCTGAACACTAACCCCCAGAACCTGAACACTAACCCCCAGAACCTGAACACTAACCCCCAGAACCTGACCATAAAATGACTTCTAACTCAAACTTCACATTTTATTTGAACTGAAAACAGAACAATAAAAGGCACAGTATAGTAAAAACCAATGATAAAAGGAAAATACAAATATGAATGGCTAAAATTGGAAATAAAAGTAAGACAAGCAGAAAAAGTTAAAGGCTGAAGCTGCAGTAATATAATATGCCACCACGTTTCATCTTTACTTCTCATAAATATTTTTAAAAGTATTCTTAACGGACTGATTTATTGCCCTTTGTTAAAAATGCGACAACAATCTAAAGGAAGTACATTTTCTGTAAAAAGAAATAAAAAGGAATGAATGCTGAAACTGAATTGTTAAAGATAAATCAGTAAAACTGAACTCATCAAAATGTAGATAAAGGCTAAAATTAGCTATGAATGGATGGATGTATGCATGGATGGATACTTGGATGGATGGTTGGAAGAATGGATGGGTGGATGGAGAGTTGGAGGAATGGATGGATGGATGGATGGATGGATGGATGGATGGATGG
>NW_013958653.1:1625-2073 GCF_001266775.1 Austrofundulus limnaeus
ACTAGGGTTCCAGTGAATGACATCCGGGACCAGTGAAAGGCAATAGGGGCCAGTAAAGAAGACTAGAGTTCCAATGAATGACATCTGGGACCAGTGACAGCCTTTAGAGGCCAGTAAAGAAGACTGAGGTTCCAGTGAATGACATCTAGGCCCAGTGAAAGGCATTAGGGGCCAGTGAAGGACTTTAGCTTCCAGTGAAGGACTTTAGCTTCCAGTGAAGGACTTTAGCTTCCAGTGAAGGACTTTAGGGTCCAGTGAAAGACTTTGAGAGCCAGTAAAGAACACTAGGGTTCCAGTGAATGACATCTGGGACCAGTGAAAGGTATTAGAGGCCAGTGAAGGACTTTAGCTTCCATTGAAGGACTTTAGGAGCCAGTGAAAGACTTTGGGGGCCAGTGAAGGACTTTAGGGGCCTGTAAGGAAGACTAGGGTTCCAGTGAATGACATC
>NW_013958654.1:0-1073 GCF_001266775.1 Austrofundulus limnaeus
TGCAGGGCGTGTCCTGTGGAGTCTACGGGTCCTGTCCTGTGGAGTCTACGGGTCCTGTCCTGTGGAGTCTGCGAGGCGTGTCCTGTGGAGTCTGCGAGGCGTGTCCTGTGGAGTCTGCGGGGCGTGTCCTGTGAAGTCTGCGGGGCGTGTCCTGTGGAGTCTGCTGGGCGTGTCCTGTGGAGTCTGCGGGTCCTGTCCTGTGGAGTCTGGGGGTCCTGTCCTGTGGAGTCTGCGGGTCCTGTCCTGTGGAGTCTGCGGGTCGTGTCCTGTGGAGTCTGCGGGCGTGTCCTGTGGAGTCTGCGGGCGTGTCCTGTGGAGTCTGTGGGGCGTGTCCTGTGGAGTCTGCGGGGCGTGTCCTGTGGAGTCTGCTGGGCGTGTCCTGTGGAGTCTGCTGGGCGTGTCCTGTGGAGTCTGCTGGGCGAGTCCAGTGGAGTCTGCGGGGCGTGTCCAGTAGAGTCTGCGGGTCCTGTCCTGTGGAGTCTGCTGGGCGTGTCCTGTGGAGTCTGCAGGGCGTGTCCTGTGGAGTCTGCTGGGCGTGTCCTGTGGAGTCTGCTGGGCGTGTCCCGTGGAGTCTGCGGGTCCTGTCCTGTAGAGTCTGCGGGGCGTGTCCTGTGGGGTCTGCAGGGCGTGTCCTGTGGAGTCTGCGGGGCGTGTCCTGTGGAGTCTGCGGGGCGTGTCCTGTGGAGTCTGCGGGGCGTGTCCTGTGGAGTCTGCGGGGCGTGTCCTGTGGAGTCTGCGCTCCTGTCCTGTGGAGTCTGCGGGGCGTGTCCTGTGGAGTCTGCGGGACGTGTCCTGTGGAGTCTGCGGGGCGTGTCCTTTGGAGTCTGCGGGGTGTGTTCTGTGGAGTCTGCGGGGCGTGTCCTTTGGAGTCTGCGGGGCGTGTCCTGTGGAGTCTGCGGGGCGTGTCCTGTGGAGTCTGCGGGTCCTGTCCTGTGGAGTCTGCGGGTCGTGTCCTGTGGAGTCTGCGCTCCTGTCCTGTGGAGTCTGCAGGGCGTGTCCTGTGGAGTCTGCGGGGCGTGTCCTGTGGAGTCTGCAGGGCGTGTCCTGTGGAGTCTGCAGGGTGTGTCTTGATG
>NW_013958655.1:0-483 GCF_001266775.1 Austrofundulus limnaeus
AAATTAAACAGTAGCTACATGTTAGCCACTGGCCAAAGAAAGATGCCTGCTGTTTAAACACATCTCAGCTACAGAACAGAAGTACAGTTGCTTCGTCTTTTTTCTTTTAATTTACTCCCGGTTGACTGATAATCCACAGAAACATGATAGAAAGGTCTTTCTTTGGTCGCTGTCCCGTATCGATCCTAGAATTCGATGCTTTACTATCGAAGTACTTCAAAGCACTTCGCTTCGGTCCACAAATAATGCTTCACCTGAGCATCGAGTCGGAGGCAGGTTCTGATGTAAACACTGAACTAAACGAGCCGGTCTGATAATTATTTAATCTGCTCTGGCTGAACAGTAACTTCACAGCAGGTTTATTGACCTTTTTTATTTTTTAATCTTTATTTATAACCAGTATTTACAACACATTCTAACAACAGCAACAACTGGATGAGGCTTGCAGGCATTAAAAATATCAAAATACATGTTCATGAAAAA
>NW_013958655.1:1483-2073 GCF_001266775.1 Austrofundulus limnaeus
AGAAAAAGACTGGGAGGCCCCAGGAGATCCACTTGTTGCTGCTGATTTGTATATAAAGTTAAGAGAAGAAATACTTCAAAGTCTTTAGCAAATATCAGTGTGTATAAAGAGAAATGATAGTGTTGCTGTTTATCTCAATCTTCTTGCAGTGTCTGATAGGTGCCCTTTATGCAGATATTCCTGCATTGCATCAAATTAGGCATTTTGTGTGCAAGCTAACACCATTTTTATGTCATTCTGCCAGAAAGTAAAAGTTTATTACTGTTCTAATTTAAATGTTGAGTTCTGATATGACATTGCATTATTCTTCACACTATTACTGTGCTGATAAAACTAAAACATACAGGTTAATATGTATTATTTCCTGAAACAGTACATAGTTTGCTTTGCTTTCACAGTGTCATTGGACAGAACAATGCCGATACAAAGTTAATTATTATTCTATGACAAGCACTTATGTACCAAATGTCAATCCTTCTGCATTGTACTGCATGAAAAATGTATTTTTCTTCTAACACAATGCTGTTCTGTAAAGACATTGACTATGTATGTGTATATGTGTGTCAGAAACAAAGACCTGAGGCCTATTG
>NW_013958656.1:0-1072 GCF_001266775.1 Austrofundulus limnaeus
TTTTGAGAAAAAAGTTTTAAAATCTATCTCTAAACCTATTCAATATTGACTCATCAACACAAAATAGTTTGCGTTTTTATTTCTGTATATATATATTTTGTTCTTTTATCTGGTTCAGTATATTTTGGCAGCGGTTCTTTGCTGTCTGTGAGACAGGTTGGCTTCCCAGCCTCCCACAGTTGAGCTATAATGAAGGAGCTGCCTTACCCAAACAAACAGGCACTCTGGAGATGTACCTAGACTACCTCCTTAATCCAGGAAGCCTCTTATCTCCACACAAATGGCGCTGTAGTGGGTTGCAGCAGAGTACAGTGTCATCCATCAGGCCRGTGATCAGGCAGAACTGCTCGTTGCGTGATGAGGTGGTGCACATCAGGGCGCTAAAGAGAATCTGTCAGTGTGACATCAGTTTATTTTTATTTATTTATTGACTGATTTATAAAAAGAAGCTAAACACATTCTATTTAAACAGTGTTGTAGTTAATTGGTAAGTAAGATTTTGGGATTTTATCATGATGTAATGGTAGTAAACTTTTTTAGAAATGACTCTGTTTGAATCATAAATATTTTTCAGTGATCTATGATCCAGCGACTGTCACAAAATTGTATTTTTAACCAATTTTTTTTATTTTCTTAGCTTGTTTTTTCAGCTTTATTTATAAGTTTACATTAGTAAACTACTACAATTATTCTAATCATCCTCGTTTAATTTAAAAAAAGTTAATATCATACGTGGTTAAACTGTTGTGATTTGTTAGCAGTGTTTTTTTCAAATGCATTGCCACCAAATATCAGAAGATCAGACATTGGGTTAATTATGTATTTAGTTTTTAATTGCACTTTAGGTGAAAGTTAGGCAGAGTGAAGGCTCACTGAAGAGAAAGATGAATTCTGGAGGAGGTGGGACACTTGTTGCCACCAATTAAAACATCACAAGGGTCTTTCTATTTAGACCATATTTGCATTGCTGTCAAATTTTGTCAAGAATAACTTGTATTTTTTCTCTTGCATTTACAATTCAGTGTTGACAAGAAAATTACCATAAAACAATATTTATATTTAATACACTCAC
>NW_013958657.1:0-435 GCF_001266775.1 Austrofundulus limnaeus
TGTGTGTGTGTGTGTGTGTGTGTGTGTGTGTGTGTGTGTGTGTGTGTGTCTAACCTGACTGTTTATATAATAGATCAGCTCTTTCTGATCAAAGAGAATAAATCTGATGAAAACTTGCAGAGGACCTGTGGTCTCATTAGTCCTGAGCATCACCAAGGTTCCTGCTGATTGATCAGGACTGTTGGACCTACAGCACCACCTGCTGACCACCCCATGTCCACACATGTTGGGTTTTTATCCTCGTGGGGACCTTGCATTGACTTTCATTCATTTTCCAGTCCTTTTTACAACCTAACCCTGACCCCTAACCTTAACCTTAACCTTAACCCCACACTCAAAATCAGCATCCATACCACTGGGTCCCCACAAGGCTTTCTTTTTCTGAAAAAAATCCCCATGATGTAGCAAAAATGCTTACACACACACACACACACA
>NW_013958657.1:1435-2072 GCF_001266775.1 Austrofundulus limnaeus
GTGGTATTGCCTGTCCTCAATAGTATTACCTGTCTTCAGTAGTATTACCTGTCCTCAGTAATATTACCTGTCCTCAATAGTATTACCTGTCTTCAGTAGTATTACCTGTCCTCAGTAATATTACCTGTCCTCAATAGTATTACATGTCTTCAGCAGTATTACCTGTCTTCAGTGGTATTATCTGTCTTCAGCAGTATTACCTGTCTTCAGCAGTATTACCTGTCTTCAGCAGTATTACCTGTCTTCAGTAGTATTACCTGTCTTCAGTAGTATTACCTGTCTTCAGCAGTATTACCTGTCTTCAGTAGTATTACCTGTCTTCAGTATTACCTGTCTTCAGTAGTATTACCTGTCTTCAGCAGTATTACCTGTCTTCAGTGGTATTATCTGTCTTCAGCAGTATTACCTGTCTTCAGTAGTATTACCTGTCTTCAGTGGTATTATCTGTCTTCAGTGGTATTACCTGTCTTCAGTAGTATTACCTGTCTTCAGTAGTATTACCTGTCCTCAGGGTATTACCTGTCTTCAGTAGTATTACCTGTCTTCAGTAGTATTACCTGTCCTCAGGGTATTACCTGTCTTCAGTAGTATTACCTGTCTTCAGTAGTATTACCTGTCCTCAGGAGTATTACCTGTC
>NW_013958658.1:0-900 GCF_001266775.1 Austrofundulus limnaeus
GACAGGTCTCCAGTCTCCATCAGGGACACAAAAGAGACAATCTACCATCCACACAATAATTATGTCTACAAAGGTCAGGGTTAGTCTGTAGAAATGTAGGTACAGTAAATGAGTGGAAGTCATGTGGATAGAATAACAAACATTTGTGTGTGAGACAGAGCACACCTTTTAGAAATAATTGTGTTCATGTACATAAAATAATCCCAGTTAGTCTCCAGGTTCTTAGAGTTCTCAGCAGCTTTTGTTTGAGTGCAGTGTTGTCGAGCTGTTCTCTCACTAAACACTCAGATGTTAACAGACTGTGGGCTCTGCATTATTGATGCAGACTGTGACTAGGCTTTGCAGGCCATAGGCTACAACTTAAAAAAAATCTCAAAGTGGAATGAACTCAGGCTGAACTCGAAGGGAATTTAGCTAAAGAGAACGTAGAGATAAAGAGTCTCTCTGGCTCCAGTCTGAAGTGCTTTAACTGGGAGCCAAACACGACCTGATTTCTGTAACATGACGGGTTCTACTGCAGCCTGTTAATCAGCCCGGGTCCCAGAGCGAGACTCGGATGATTAAAATGGGCTTGTGGGCCTGAAAAGTTTGAGACAGTTTGCCTTAGAAAGGGCTTGAAGTGTAATCATATAGGAAGATTTCTGATCTGTGTTAAAAAATAAACTTAAAGAGACAATATTATGTGTTTCTCAGGCATATAGTTCAATTCGATACCATAATAAAGTAAAAGTCACCTTCAGTTGTTATGAAAATGCTGTCATGTGACAGAGTGGGTGACAGAACAGGTTCAAACTTATCTATTTATTCATGTTTAATATGATCATCATTTTTTGAGCTTAAAAAGCATTAAAAATCGAATTATCAATAACCCTTGTATAATACTACCCCCCCCTCCACACA
>NW_013958659.1:0-367 GCF_001266775.1 Austrofundulus limnaeus
ACTCTTTTGGAACCTTCTTTCCTTTAGGAGTCTCGTTCCATTTTCCTGCTCCTATCAACACAATCTTTCGTTGTTGGACAAACCTGTCCACTTCGTCGTTTTCTTCCCAGTACAATCCTTCTCTTGTATGCGCTTTTTGGTGCTCCACGTCTAAGTCTAGTTTTGTCCTTAACTCGGCTATTTTTTCCCAAAGTTCTTTATGGGTGACAGTTTTTCCTCTGGCCAACTCAAATCCATTCTCGATCCAGCTTGACAAGTCTTCTTTCAAGGCCTGCGTACAATAGCAACTGTCAGTTACTACCCTTGCGGCCTTGATTTTCCTTTTGGTGAGTTCCAGCAACCCTTCCAAAATCGCCGTCACTTCTCC
>NW_013958659.1:1367-2071 GCF_001266775.1 Austrofundulus limnaeus
TGTATATATACTGTATGTATATATACTGTATGTATCATTTATCATTTCAACTGGAAATTTCCAGATGACATGAAAATAGGTAATTTCCCTCTCCCCACTATAAGAATAGTGAGAAATGCATGTTTACAAACTATAGACCAATCTCTTTGTTGCTACGGTTTTCAAAGATTTTAGAGAACTTATTTGTAAACAGATTTTGTGCTACACCCCTGCCAACAAATGCAAATATAAAAGTTAAAACTTTAGCATGAGAAATTAAAAAGAATCATAACAAAACTAGCCATTTTGGGAATAAATCCACTCAATATGTTCCTTATTTGAATGCTAAGTAGTCACAGATATTTCTGGTCAGTGTAGTTTTAGTTGATTCGTGTTCTTCAAATCAGGTAGGAAAAAAGTTTTGTTTTTAATGCAGAGAATTCAATCAGCAGCTATTTATTAGTTCGGAAAATAAAACTCTGATGCAGAAGTTAAATATAGAACCTTGTGGGTGAACTCCTTCGTTTCCTTATGAAACACAAGTCTTGAGGAGTCAGTTTCTAATTTAATTGACAGTGTGGAAATTATGTTCTCAAAATGTTTCACTTATTTATCTTAACCCGTGATATGTCTTCTATATTTTTATTTCACTGTATAAACAATCACTTTCAGCTGTGCCATGGTTTCTTTGATCAGCAAGTGTCTTGATGACAATGGATGAATAG
>NW_013958660.1:0-331 GCF_001266775.1 Austrofundulus limnaeus
GTTCTGTGCACGTGTCAACTGTTCTGTGCACATGTCAACTGTTCTGTGCACATGTGAACTGTTCTGTGTACATGTCAACTGTTCTGTGCACATGTCAACTGTTCTGTGCACATGTCAACTGTTCTGTGTACATGTGAACTGTTCTGTGCACATGTGAACTGTTCTGTGCACATGTCAACTGTTCTGTGCACATGTGAACTGTTCTGTGCACATGTCAACTGTTCTGTGTACATGTCAACTGTTCTGTGCACATGTCAACTGTTCTGTGCACATGTCAACTGTTCTGTGCACATGTCAACTGTTCTGTGCACGTGTCAACTGTTCTGTGCAC
>NW_013958660.1:1331-1573 GCF_001266775.1 Austrofundulus limnaeus
TTGTATGTGTTTTGTGTACTCTGTATGTGTTTTGTGTACATTGTAAGTGTTTTGTGTACATTGTATGTGTTTTGTGTACTCTGTATGTGTTTTGTGTACTCTGTATATGTTTTGTGTACTCTGTATGTGTTTTGTGTACATTGTAAGTGTTTTGTGTACTTTGTATGTGTTTTGTGTACTCTGTATGTGTTTTGTGTACTCTGTATGTGTTTTGTGTACTCTGTATATGTTTTGTGTACTCT
>NW_013958660.1:2573-3071 GCF_001266775.1 Austrofundulus limnaeus
TCACATGATATTTTACATATTTATTTACATGATATTTTACATGATATTTCACATGATATTTTACATATTTATTTACATGATATTTTACATGATATTTCACATGATATTTTACATATTTATTTACATGATATTTTACATGATATTTCACATGATATTTCACATGATATTTTACATATTTATTTACATGATATTTTACATGATATTTTACATGATATTTCACATGATATTTTACATGATATTTATTTACATGATATTTTACATGATATTTTACATGATATTTATTTTACATGATATTTTACATGATATTTATTTACATGATATTTCACATGATATTTTACATGATATTTTACATGATATTTAGTTTACATGATATTTTACATGATATTTTACATGATATATCACATGATATTTTACATGATATTTTACATGATATTTTACATGATATTTTACATGATATTTTACATGATATTTTACATGATATTTTACATGATATTTTAG
>NW_013958661.1:0-448 GCF_001266775.1 Austrofundulus limnaeus
GTGTGTGTGTGTGTGTGTGTGTGTGTGTTCAATTGTATGTTGTTAATAAAATATCAATGAACAACTGGACAGATTTTAATGAGTCTCTCAGTAAATAATCTTTAAATATACATCCTTTTGGGGTTAATGTAATTTAAGATGGTTGTCATGACTAAGCCACTTTATATAAATGTAACTCAGTCAACTTCACAGACAGAGCAAAAATTTAACATGAGCGTTGTCTTAATACTGACAAAATGGGGAGTTGCAGGATGAAAATTGTATCATTTTGTTTGCAGCTTTAAATCTTCAGCCCCTTCTTGTCACAACCAGCCAGGAGAACTTTTCACACACCCCCACCCCCACTGCATAAGATCGTATTGTGTGATTGGTCAGAAGCGTGTGGGCGTGTTTGTTTGTGCTGAAAGCTTCAGACGTTGCATTATTCTTCAACCACTTGCTTCCAGAA
>NW_013958661.1:1448-2071 GCF_001266775.1 Austrofundulus limnaeus
AAGGTAAAAATGACTTTAACTCTAAATTTGTTTACATTACTAGCTGAGAGTAACACCAAACATGTACTCTGAGGGACAACCGAGCTTGTTCTCACAAGACTGCACACAAGGTTTGACAGCTCTAACTGTCTCTCCTCATCGTAAGATGATCATAGGTTACGATCATCCTGGAAGTCTTAATGTTTAATTATGTTGTTGCTCAGATCCAATTTTTTTGCGTTTGTTCACTTTATAATTTAAAAGGTGACCGTCATCAGACTTCAGTGTGAACAGTTTACGGCCCTGAGGTGACCCACAGAAGACATGATGTCACACTCAACATGCTGTGTTTATAGAAGTTAACACGGACGCTACATGTTAGCATGTGCGGATCAATTCTGAAGTTGCTGTTCAATCAGAGTCGATTAAATTGTTATCTGCCATATGTGTTTTATCCAGAGTTTAGATTTGATTTTGCTGCTTCCCATCCACTCATGTGCAGACTTGTACTTCTGGAACAGGAGATGTGTTGAAAGTAGAGAACAGAAACAAACTCAAGTATTGATCCAATCTAGGGCTGCCACAAACGATTATTTTAATAATCGATTAATCACCGATTATTTACTCGATTAGTCGACTAATCG
>NW_013958662.1:0-704 GCF_001266775.1 Austrofundulus limnaeus
GTGTTGGTAGTTAAATTTAGATAAAGGTAGTTAATGATAGCTGTGTTGAACAAGGGCAGTTCCTATAACCTGCAGGATACCGACCCATGAGGACTAACTTTGGACATCACTGCTCTAAACCCTCACAGTCTACCTCCTCAGTGGTGGACGTCATAATCAGATAAAGGATACTTCCCCAGTTCTGGTCAGCTGATCAGGTTCTAAACCAAACACAACCTAAACCAGGTACTGCTGAAGACTCAACAATTATCTAGAACATCCTTGAGAACTCCTTTACCTTAAAATGTCCAGCACAGCTGGTGCCCTCCACCAACGTGTCCAGCAAATACAGATTCAGCTTCAATGGGTCAACTACCAATGGTTCCAACAATGATGGGTCATGCACTAACAGGCTGTCCTCTTATGGGTCATACATCAATGGGTCAACCACCAACAGGTCCATCTCCAATGGTTCAATCACCAGTGAGTTCTCCAGTTGTTGTCTTATGAGAACTTGTCAGGTAGACTCCATTAGGACAGTGGATCCAAAACTGCTTCCTTCATAACCCAGAAGTTTTGTAGTTCAGTGGATGTCCACAACTAATAGATTCTCCATTAATGGATTAATCACCATGGGTCCACCATCAACAGGTTTAATACAAAGGGGTCCATTTCCAGAGGGTCCACCAAAAAACGGTCCACTACTGATGGATCCTCCACCAGTG
>NW_013958662.1:1704-2071 GCF_001266775.1 Austrofundulus limnaeus
TTTCAAGCATTATTGGTTCCACCACTAATGGGTCTACAATCTTTGGGTCCTGCACCAACAGATACACCACTAATTGATCCATTAACAATGGATCCTCCTCCAGAGGTTCAACCACCAACGGGACCACGTCCAATGGATAAACTACCACTGGGACTTTCCTTTGCTGCCACATTAGGCATCAATAACCTGGTTAGGCTTTTGAAGAAACATCTGGTCTTTAGACCTTAAACATGATCCATGTGATGTGTGAGTTTGCAGACCTGACTGACAGGAAACACATTCAGCACAAAAACCCATCTGTCCCACTGCCAAGCTGCTGGAAGACTTTCCTCCCCCTGTTGGAGTCCAGTGTTTCCCTCCACTAGAG
>NW_013958663.1:0-340 GCF_001266775.1 Austrofundulus limnaeus
GCCCTTGGGTTTTGGGCTGCTGGGGGGTCCTGGGCGGGGGGAGGCGCAGCTCTCTACCTGTGGAGGGCCTTTGGGGTCCCGGGCGTTGTCCTCTCATGGCTGTATGCGGGGCCTCGGGTGGTCTGTGGCTGCGGTCGCGGGCTGCTGCCTGGGGCTCTGGGGTTGTGCCCCACTGGGCCGGGGACCGGTGGAGGCGGGGCGGGCGTGGGCCCCGGCGGGCTGCTGCTGGGCCTGGGTTGGCGTGCGCCCGGGTGCCCGGCTGCGGACCGAGAGCCTCCGGTGCATTTGTGGGCTGTGGGTCTTACTGGCTGCGGGCGGGTGTGGTTGGATCGTGGGTGGG
>NW_013958663.1:1340-2071 GCF_001266775.1 Austrofundulus limnaeus
CTGAGGCTGGGTCTCAAGCCTGTCGTATGAGGCTTGGTCTCTTAAGACTTCATCTGAGGTTGGGTCTCTGAAGAGACTGAGGCTGGGTCTCTGAGAAACGTCTGATGCTGGGTGTCTACAGACAGTCATCTGAAGATGAGTCTTTTAATACGGTTTTCTGAGGATAAGTCTCAAGACTGTTGTCTGAAGCTGGGTCACTGAAGAGTGTCTGAGGCAGGGTCTCTTAAGACTTCATCTGAGGTTGGGTCTCTGAAGAGACTGAGGCTGGGTCTCTGAGAAACATCTGATGCTGGGTGTCTACAGACAGTCATCTGAAGATGAGTCTTTTAATACGGTTTTCTGAGGATAAGTCTCAAGACTGTTGTCTGAAGCTGGGTCACTGAAGAGTGTCTGAGGCAGGGTCTCTTAAGACTGTCGTCTGAGGCTGGGTGTCTGAAGACTATCATCTGATGCTGGGTGTCTGAAGACTGTCTGAGGCTTGGGTCTCTTAAGACTGTCGTCTGAGGCTTGGTGTCTCTCGACTGTCGTCTGAGGCTTGGTGTCTCTCGACTGTCGTCTGAGGCTTGGTGTCTCTCGACTGTCGTCTGAGGCTTGGTGTCTCTCGACTGTCGTCTGAGGCTGGGTGTCTCTCGACTGTCGTCTGAGGCTGGGTGTCTCTCGACTGTCGTCTGAGGCTGGGTGTCTCTCGACTGTCGTCTGAGGCTGGGTGTCTCGACTGTCGTCTGAGGCTG
>NW_013958664.1:0-526 GCF_001266775.1 Austrofundulus limnaeus
AGGACCACCACCAATCAGACCAGGACCACCACCAATCAGACCAGGACCACCACCATTATATAAGGACCACCACCAATCAGACCAGGACCACCACCAATCAGACCAGGACCACCACCATTATATAAGGACCACCACCAATCAGACCAGGACCACCACCAATCAGACCAGGACCACCACCAATCAGACCTGGACCACCACCAATCAAACCAGGACCACCACCAATCAGACCAGGACCACCACCATTATACCAGGACCACCACCAATCAGACCGGGACCACCACCAATCAGACCGGGACTACCATCGATCAGACAATGATCACCACCATTCAGACGAGGACCACCACCAATCAGACCAGGACCACCACCAATCAGACCAGGAAAACCACCAATCAGACCTGGACCACCACCAATCAAACCAGGACCACCACCAATCAGACCAGGACCACCACCATTATATCAGGACCACCACCAATCAGACCAGGACCACCACCAATCAGACCAGGACCACCACGGATCAGACCAGGAC
>NW_013958664.1:1526-2070 GCF_001266775.1 Austrofundulus limnaeus
CAGGACCACCACCAATCAGACCAGGACCACCACCAATCAGACAAGGACCAACACCAATCAGACCAGGAAAACCACCAATCAGACCAGGACCACCACCAATAAGACCAGGACCACCACCAATCAGACAAGGACCACCACCAATCAGACCAGGACCACCACGGATCAGACCAGGACCACCACAGATCAGACCAAGACTACCATGATCAGACAGGACCACCACCAGACCAGACCAGGACCACCATGATCAAGCAGGACCAACACCGATCAGAGCAGGACCAACACCGATCAGACCAGGACCACCACGGATCAGACCAAGACTACCATGATCAGACAGGACCACCACCAGACCAGACCAGGACCACCATGATCAAACAGGACCAACACTGATCAGAGCAGGAACAACACCGATCAGACCAGGACCACAACCGATAAGACCAGGGCCACGACCGATCAGACCAGGGCCACGACCGATCAGACCAGGGCCACGACCGATCAGACCAGGGCCACGACCGATCAGACCAGGGCCACGACCGATCAGACCAGG
>NW_013958665.1:0-436 GCF_001266775.1 Austrofundulus limnaeus
GCTCCAACAACAAATACAGCTGCTCTAACAACAATCACAGCTACTCCAACAACAACCACAGCTGCTCCAACAACAACCAAAGCTGCAAAAACAACAAATACAGCTGTTCCACCAACAACCACAGCTGCTGCAAAAACAACTACAGCTGCTCCAACAGCAACCACAGCTGCACCAACAACAACCACAGCAGCTCCAACAACAAACACAGCTACTCCAACCACAACCACAGCTGCTCCAACAACAAATACAGCTGCTCCAACAACAACCACAGCTGCTCCAACAACCCCAGCTGCTAAAACCACACCTACAGTTGCTAAAACCACAAACACAGCTGCTCCAATCACAACTACAGCTGCTCCAACAACAACCACAGCTGCTCCAACAACAAATACAGCTGCTCCAACAACAACCACAGCTGCTAAAACCACACCTACAG
>NW_013958665.1:1436-2070 GCF_001266775.1 Austrofundulus limnaeus
ATCCACAAGTACATAACATAACTGATTTACATCTGAATACTTTTTACTTCTTGCAATCCAATATTCATGTTTTTTATGGGTGAAATGGGTCTCTGTAAGTTTGAAATTACAGAGACCAAACATTCTCATGAAATTTAACCAAATTAGTTCTACATATCACAAAATGTTTGCAATAATGTTTCATTGTTAGATTAGCATTGAGAACATGAGTGTAAATGATATTAGGGATTGCTGGGACATGCCATTCCATGATTCATAGTAACCCATATTCATCCCCCCACTGTCTCTGCATGTGGCAGCAAACTTGTCCGATTAAAACTCATAAATAATGTCCTTTTAGTTAGACTAATTTAAGTTGTGGCATCCATTGAGACTCCAGTGTATGTGTCCTAAACCTAATGGTGAATTCACAATTATGTCAGAATTTCTGAACCCCAAGTCAGAATCGGATCTCCAACTTGGGCAGCACAATGGCTCAGTGGTTAGCATTGACCCTTCACAGCAAGAAGGTTTTGGGTTTGATTCCCGGTTCAGACCTGGGGTCTTTCTGTGCAAAGTTTGCATGGGTTTCCCCCAAACCCCAAAAACATGAACAACAGATTGCCTTCAGGCCCAGGCCTCCCTTGCATAAAGG
>NW_013958666.1:0-1070 GCF_001266775.1 Austrofundulus limnaeus
CTAACAGCTGTTAGTGGCTGTCACTCTGCTGCGCTGCCAGGCGGGGGGAGGCCTGGGTGGGCCTGAGGCTCGATGACATCATCACTAAGCTGCCGGGCGATCTTGTCTCCTGTCTCTGTCTCCAGCAGCTCGTTGTCTAAACGTCTCCTGATGGACAGGCGCAGCTGGGACACATTTTAAACCTCTGAACTGAAATAAAATCAGAACAAATGTTCTCGGCTGCAGGAGGCAGAAACAGGAAGTTCTCCGTGAGCAGCTTCCTGCTGAGCCAACATGGCCGCCCAGCGCCAACTGGAAGGAGCTTCAGCTCCAAAAGACCAGAACAGAAACCTGATCCAGGATCTGGAAGCTCCACAGCTTCACTCAGTTCTGAACTCAGGGTCAGTTTTTCTTCAGACATGTTTTCTGCTCAGAACTCCTTCCTGTTTGTGCTTTTATTGAATTTAAATCAAAACTTTCAGCTACTTCAGCTCATTCTGGCTGCGACCTTTGGGACTTCAGCTTTTTATACTCTTGTAGATATTTAGTTTTTCCTGTTGTCTTAAACATCCTTAAAACTCTTTAAATGTTCATAAATCTTTACTGAACCTTTCTTATTTAGCTCTGGTTCTAATTTTTTTATCTTCTTTCTGCTAATTTCAGCTTCCTTCATCTCTTATGTTGCTAATTTTAGCTGTTTTCAGCGCTTTTCTGCTATTTACATTTTCTGCTAATATCAGCCTTTCTGTGCCTCTTTTACTTCTTACTGTTAATTTAAGCTTTTTATGCACATTTCAGCTTCGTTCTGCTGGGTCC
This sequence comes from Austrofundulus limnaeus, assembly GCF_001266775.1. Lineage (NCBI taxonomy): Eukaryota > Metazoa > Chordata > Actinopteri > Cyprinodontiformes > Rivulidae > Austrofundulus > Austrofundulus limnaeus. The sequence goes on from NW_013958666.1 coordinate 796, forward strand.
ATTTTTTCAGCTTTTTCAGCTACTCTTTAGCTCTTTAGCTGTTTTCTGTCCTTCAGCTAAATTTATGATTTAGTGGTCTTTTTAGCTTTTTTCTGTTTAATTCAGAAAACTTTCCTTCACTTTCTCTCTGCTTTTTTCAGCTTTTTCAGCTACTCTTTAGCTCTTTAGCTGTTTTCTGTCCTTCAGCTAAATTTATGATTTAGTGGTCTTTTTAGCTTTTTTCTGTTTAATTCAGAAAACTTTCCTTCACTTTCTCTCTGCTTTTTTCAGCTTTT
>NW_013958667.1:0-319 GCF_001266775.1 Austrofundulus limnaeus
TAACTAGTAACCTCAGGATCCTGACTAACTGGTAACCTCAGGATCCTGACTAACTGGTAACCTCAGGATCCTGACTAACTGGTAACCTCAGGATCCTGACTAACTGGTAACCTCAGGATCCTGACTAACTGGTAACCTGAGGATCTTGACTAACTGGTAACCTCAGGATCCTGACTAACTGGTTACCTGAGGATCCTGACTAACTGGTAACCTCAGGATCCTGACTAACTGGTAACCTCAGGATCCTGACTAACTGGTAACCTCAGGATCCTGACTAACTGGTAACCTCAGGATCCTGACTAACTGGTAACCTGAGGAT
>NW_013958667.1:1319-2070 GCF_001266775.1 Austrofundulus limnaeus
CACGTTACTCACTAACTCCTGAAAACATGGCCGCTGTAGGGCTGACTGACAGCTTCATGGCCCAGACGCACATTTCTTAAGTCAGACAAAAAGCAGCACTCCTTTCAGATTTAAACTTCCTGTGATTTGTTTTTATTGTTTTTGGAGTCCTGTGAGCTTCTTGCTGCAGAGGAGACGACTACAAACTTTATCATCACAAAGACGTTCCTCACTAAAAGCATGGAGCAGAGTGGATCTGACCACGTTAAGACTCAGATTATTTTAAAGTTTAAAACCCTAAAATATAAAGCCAAAGCAACTCAGGAGTTGTGTACTGCTTCTCTCTGGTTATACACATGTAAATGCTCACAAGCAGCCATTTTTAATTCATTATTAATTATTAACATGCACAGAAACACAGAAATACCTTACAGTTTGGATATGAAAATAATAAATAGTGCCCAACCCTGGTGTCTGACATCATCACTGACATGTTTTGACTGGAGAACACAGATCTGTGTTTGAAGGGAGGTCTGGTGTTCCACATGGAGCTGTGTTTGTCTCCAGAAAAACAAGGAGGTATTCCAAGACATTTTCCTCTTTAATACGTTTTAATTCAATTCAATTTATTGATTTAGCTCCAACTCACAACAACTGTCCACAAAAACAATAAATGTAAAGAAGCCAGCAGACTGCGCTGAATCTACATTTACATAAGAAAGTTGAAGTGCTCCTAAAAACACAGTTTCCATGCAGACACAAGGCTAAAAGG
>NW_013958668.1:0-1070 GCF_001266775.1 Austrofundulus limnaeus
GCTGCTAACACTGCTAATGCTTCTAACGCTGCTAACACTGCTAAGGCTTCTAACGCTGCTAACACTGCTAATGCTTCTAATGCTGCTAACATTGCTAAGGCTTCTGCTAACTCTGCAAATGCTTCTATCGTTTCTAATGCTGCTAACACTGCTAATGCTTCTAACGCTGCTAACACTGCTAAGGCTTCTAACGCTGCTAACACTGCTAATGCTTCTAACGCTGCTAACACTGCTAAGGCTTCTAACGCTGCTAACACTGCTAATGCTTCTAATGCTGCTAACACTTCTAATGCTTCTGCTAACTCTGCAAATGCTTCTGCTAACACTGCTAATGCTTCTAATGCTGCTAACACTGCTAATGCTTCTAATGATGCTAACACTGCTAAAACTTCTAATGCTGCTAACACTGCTAATGCTTCTAATGATGCTAACACTGCTAAAACTTCTAATGCCGCTAACACTGCTAATGCTTCTAATGCTGCTAACACTGCTAACACTTCTAATGTTGCTAACACTGCTAACACTTCTAATGCTGCTAACACTGCTAAGGCTTCTGCTAACTCTGCAAATACTTCTATCGTTTCTAAGGCTGCTAACACTGCTAATGCTTCTGCTAACACTGCTAATGCTTCTGCTAATACTGCTAATGCTTCTGCTAACACTGCTAATGATTCTAATGCTGCTAACACTGCGATATGCTTCTAATGCTGCTATCACTGCTAACGCTTCTAATGCTGCTAACACTGCTAAGGCTTCTAACGCTGCTAACACTGCTAATGCTTCTAACGCTGCCAAAACTGCTAACGCTTCTAATGCTGCTAACACTGCTAAGGCTTCTAAAGCTGCTAACACTGCTAAGGCTTCTAATGCTGCTAACACTGCTAAGGCTTCTAATGCTGCTAACACTGCTAAGGCTTCTAACACTGCTAACACTGCTAATGCTTCTAATGCTGCTATCACGGCTGAAGATGTCATTTAAAATCTAAATTCAAAATGTGTTAATTGAAAACGATATTGGGTGGTACCTGTGGTCCAGCAGGTTGAACTGCAGCTCAGACACCGACTGCAAC
>NW_013958669.1:0-1070 GCF_001266775.1 Austrofundulus limnaeus
AAAAACATCCTTCAGGTCCTTTTTGTCTCTTCATGCATCTTCTTTGATTCTTGATCATCTCTTTCTGTCTCCTTATGTTTCTTTTTTTTTCTCAAGCCTCCTTTTGTCTCATCCTGGCTGCTTCTGGCCTCCTTAGTTTCATTGTTTCACTTTTTAAACTCCTTTTAATCTCATTATCTGTCCTTAATGCGTCTTTATATATTCTTACGTTTTCTCTCCTTAAGCTTCCTTGTGTCCTTTTTTGTCTCTGTATGTCTCGTTTTGTCTCCGTATGTCTCGTTTTGTCTCCGTATGTCTCGTTTTGTCTCCGCATGTCTCGTTTTGTCTCCGCATGTCTCGTTTTGTCTCCGCATGTCTCACTTTGTCTCGTTTTGTCTTCGCATGTCTCGTTTTGTCTTCGCATGTCTCGTTTTGTCTCCGCATGTCTCGTTTTGTCTCGTTTTGTCTCATTTTGCCTCTGTATGTCTCGTTTTGTCTCCGCATGTCTCGTTTTGTCTCCGCATGTCTCGTTTTGCCTTTGTATGTCTCGTTTTGTCTCTGTATGTCTCGTTTTGTCTCTGTATGTCTCGTTTTGTCTCCGCATGTCTCGTTTTGTCTCCGCATGTCTCGTTTTGTCTCCGCATGTCTCGTTTTGTCTCCGCATGTCTCGTTTAGTCTCTGTATGTCTCGTTTAGTCTCTGTATGTCTCGTTTTGTCTCCGTATGTCTCGTTTTGCCTCTGTATGTCTCGTTTTGTCTTCGCATGTCTCGTTTTGTCTCCGTATGTCTCGTTTTGTCTCCGCATGTCTCGTTATGTCTCCGTATGTCTCGTTTTGTTTCTGTATGTCTCGTTTTGTTTCCGTATGTCTCGTTTTGTCTCTGTATGTCTCGTTTTGTCTCATGCATCTTCCCAGGTGTCTGCATCATTTTGTCTCCTCTTTTATGACAAAAATAAACCAAAAGTAAAAATACCTGAGCAGAAAATGACTTTGGTGAAAATTAATTCTACTAATCAGAAATGTGTTTTAGTAAAAGTCATAAAACTGTTCACAAAAATTGAGAAAGTAAAAGTATCTTTACACTCTAAGAAGT
>NW_013958670.1:0-482 GCF_001266775.1 Austrofundulus limnaeus
GGCTTGTTCTGATAGCGTTAGTTCCGTTAGACGAGTTTATTCCTAAAACAAATCCAGATGTGTCTGACAAAAATCGTGTTGTAATTTGGAGCAATCCGCCCACCAGAGTTGAAATAGCTCAAAAAAAAACAGTTATATGAAGCCTGTTGGACTTCAGATACTTGTTATAACGGGGATTGGAAATTACAAGCGAGCATTTACGAAAATGACCATCTAAACCCTCACAACATGTTTTTACTAGAAAGCATAAATTCGAACTGCGGAGCGTTTCGCGAAGTTTTGTCACTGCCCGTGATTGCGCTCCATTCTATTCTGCGCGATTGCCATGTCGCTTATGAAATAACCAATCTTTTTCAGACCTGCCGCAACTGGAATGATATCGTTGCGGTTAAAAAAGCGTTAGATTTTAACCCATAATCACACACACACACACACACACACACACACACACACACACACACACACACACACACACACACACA
>NW_013958670.1:1482-1831 GCF_001266775.1 Austrofundulus limnaeus
GCCTTACACAAGTACACCACAGCTGTAGATCTTTCTTTTAATTGTATTACACAAAAAGTGGAATTTAAGGGTCAAGGTCAATATCAAATCAGATTAAAATCCCCCTTGTGTTATCTGATAGGACTGAACCCCTCACAGTGGTTTACATTATCTGATGGACCGGCCACGTATCAATCGGATATACATGCTGGAAATTATAATTTATTTGTTTACTCTGATATCATCGAGTATCAAACTGTGGGTGACACGTTTGCACCGCTTCTGGGCGTGGTCCAAGTCAAAGGTGTGTTTGGTGATGTCATCTCAATCAGATATAACCCGATTCATTACGTGCAGGTTTCAAAAAGTT
>NW_013958670.1:2831-3069 GCF_001266775.1 Austrofundulus limnaeus
CTTTTAAAAGTTGTTTAATTTCCTAACCCTTTCACAAATAAAATAAAATATAAAGATGCTTTAATAACCAACACATAGAGATTATATAAGTTCAAGTAAGCATTTTATTGTGCATGTACAGAAACATTCAGCGTAACTAATCATCTTTTTACAGAAATCAATTAAGCATAAGAGAGCCATTTCGAAGGTCGGAGACTTCTTGTTCTTCTTAGTGGTAAACTTGCAGTCTTTTTTTTTC
>NW_013958671.1:0-450 GCF_001266775.1 Austrofundulus limnaeus
CTTTAATTAGGGATGCTACCAAGACCCGTTTTTTTTTTTCAGTACCGGTTCCACATGATGAATTTTGACTGGATCGATAAGCTCCAGAAATAACGGTGCCTTTAACGGTGCAGGAATAGTGCGGACACGGTGCATGCTGTGTTCAGAAGAAGCTCCTTTTTCTCTCTCCCCTCCTGCAGGCTGCAGCCTCCTCCTGCAGGCTGCAGCCTCGTCCCGCTCTGAGCTCTCCTCTATGAAGTGCCGAAATGGACAAAAGCTGAACGAAAAACGCGAGACCGATCGGGCGAAATAGCACGAGAGATCGACTGAGTAGCGCGTATGACAGACTGAGAGTGCGCGAGGCCGACCGAGTTGTCAGAGGTCAGCGAGACCGGATGAAATAGCACGCGAGACCGACCCAGGATGAATGTTTTATACAATTAAAATAAAAAGAGAAAAATAGCTTAAATG
>NW_013958671.1:1450-2069 GCF_001266775.1 Austrofundulus limnaeus
GCTCCTAGCCTGGGAAGCGGGGGCTAAAACCATCCCTGGCAGAGGTCCGACGGTGTGTAATTTTGGAGGTTTTTCGCTTATATCTCTGCAGGGGAACGTCACAGGGACTTCATTCTACTTGCAACTTGTAGGGCAGAACCAGAGCTTTCAAACAAGACCAGCCAGTCTGGGATGAGACGCTGAAAGCCGGCGCTAGAGGCTCCGCAGCAAGGTTGCACTGCGCGGACACCTGGGAATCTGTTGGCGGGCGACAAGTCGCCTGCGAGTGACTGGTTGGGCACCCCTGATTTAAAGACTGTTTTACACACAGGAGGAAATAAATAAATAGGCTTTACCATTTACCATTTATCTTGAAAATTTAAAAAAGACCATTCATTGATCAAATGCTTGTTTGTTTTTAGATTTCCATGGTTTGAAGTTTCATAATTATGTGCTGTGTTTACATAAAATACGAATACAATGAATACAATATTACATTGTTGGTCTGAAGAATAGACAAAAATTACATCATCACTGGTAGTTTTTTTTAACTATTGTTAAAATAAATGACCATTTCAGCTCCATTGTCTCATAAGAAATGTGAGAAATTTTATGACCATGAGCCTATTAAAAGATAAAA
>NW_013958672.1:0-920 GCF_001266775.1 Austrofundulus limnaeus
ATGTATGTATGTATAACATTTTTAAACAAACAAAACTATTTAGAAATTGGGCTTATATTTATCACTAAAGTATCAAATACACCTTTACCTGTTCTGATCCTGATTTTTTTCTTATTGCTAAATCAGTGTGAAAAGAAAAGTCAGAGTGAGCAGTGAGCACAGACTTATTTTTTTAGCTTTGTAATTTAAAATGCCAGTTTTGTTAGTTAAATTGTGTACACACTATGAGCACATTCAAATAGATATATCTGCTGTCATGTTCTGCATTCATGCATAATGTTACAATAATGTGTGACATTTAGTTGTCTCTTTACTGGCTAATGTTGTTAGAATTGACAGTGACATTTCCACGCTCTGCTGGGGAAAATGAAACTTTTGGCATCACTGATTTATTAAACATAACATATTTTCAGTTACCGTTGGTTTTTTTATATTATTTCCTTGTCTTCTTGCCTTCACTTTCTTTATTGCCTCAATAAAGTCAGACTTGCTTCACATTCTTTCTTTTTAATATACAAGAGCTTGCCATCAGAAAATAGCAGATGTGTTGTTTACAGAAAATAACTGTTCTGCAGTTCAGCTGACCAGTTGTAGACTTTCGGGAGAAGGTAAATCCTGCAAAATATTCTCTTCTCATTTGGCATTTCTTTGTTTAAATATTCAAATAAAAATATTCATCTTTTTACAGTTTAAAATCTGACAGCACAAACAAGTGCAGAAAACTATTAGGGCTTAAAAATAAGCTAAAAGACAATATAAAGGTCTTCTCTGATAAGTATTTTCCCATTGGACAGAGATTTCTTGGCTGACATATTGTCTTATGCCCAAACTCCTACCAACTTGAATATATTGCGTGTGCACGCGCGCGTGCACACACACACACACACACACACACACACACACACACACACACACACACA
>NW_013958673.1:0-442 GCF_001266775.1 Austrofundulus limnaeus
CCCACACAGCGATGTGTCCCCACAGAAATATGTCCACACAGAGACATGTCCACACAGAGATGTGTCCACACAGAGATGTGTCCACGCAGAGATGTGTCCACACAGAGACATGTCCACACATAGACGTGTCCACACAGAGATGTGTCCACACAAAGACTTGTCCACACAGAGATGTGTCCACACAGAGATGTGTCCACACAGAGACATGTCCACACAGAGACGTGTCCACACAGAGATGTGTCCACACAGAGATGTGTCCACACAGAGAAGTGTCCACACAGAGATGTGTTCACACAAAACATGTCCACACAGAGATGTGTCCACACAGAGATGTGTCCACACAGAGATGTGTCCACACAGAGACATGTCCACACAGAGACGTGTTCACACAAAACATGTCCACACAGAGATGTGTCCACACAGAGACGTGTCCACACAGAGA
>NW_013958673.1:1442-2069 GCF_001266775.1 Austrofundulus limnaeus
TCCACACAGAGATTTATCCACACCGATGTGTCCTCACAGCGATGTGTCCCCACAGAAATGTGTCCACACAGAGACGTGTCCACACAGAGACATGTCCACACAGCGATGTGTCCACAAAGAGATGTGTCCCCACAGAAACGTGTCCACGCAGGGATGTGTCCACACAGAGACATGTCCACAAAGAGACGTGTCCGCACAGAGATGTGTCCACACAGAGACGTGTCCACACAGAGATGTGTCAACACAGAGACATGTCCACAAAGAGATGTGTCCCCACAGAAACGTGTCCACACAGAGATGTGTCAACACAGAGACATGTCCACAAAGAGACGTGTTCACACAGAGATGTGTCCACACAGAGACGTGTCCACACAGATGTGTCCACACAGAAACATGTCCACACAGAGATGTGTCAACACAGAGACGTGTCCACACAGATGTGTCCACACAGAAACATGTCCACACAGAGATGTGTCAACACAGAGACGTGTCCACACAGATGTGTCCACACAGAAACATGTCCACACAGAGATGTGTCAACACAGAGACGTGTCCACACAGATGTGTCCACACAGAAACATGTCCACACAGAGATGTGTCAACACAGAGACGTGTCCACACAGATGT
>NW_013958674.1:0-706 GCF_001266775.1 Austrofundulus limnaeus
TCTCTGTGTGGACACGTCTCTGTGTGGACACGTCTCTTTGTGGACATGTCTCTGTGTGGACATGTTTTGTGTGGACTAATCTCTGTGTGGACACGTCTCTGTGTGGACACGTCTCTTTGTGGACATGTCTCTCTGTTGACACGTCTGTGTGGACACATCTGTGTGGACACGTCTTTGTGTGGACACATCTCTGTGTGGACTCGTCTCTGTGTGGACACATCTCTGTGTGGAAACGTCTCTGTGTGGACACTTCTCTGTGTGCACACGTCTCTGTGTTGACATGCGTCTGTGTTGACACGTCTGTGGGGACACGTCTCTGTGTTGACACGTCTTTGTTTGGATATGTCTCTGTGAGGACACATCTCTTTGGGGACACGTTTCTGTGTGGGCATGTCTCTGTGTGGACACGTCTCTGTGTGGACATGTTTTGTGTGGACTCATCTGTGTGGACACATCTCTGTGTGGACACGTCTCTGTGTAGACACATCTCTGTGTGGACATGTTTTGTGTGGACACAATCTTTGTGGACACATCTCTGTGTGGACACGTCTCTGTGTGGACATGCCTATGTCTTGACATGTCTGTGGGGACACGTCTCTGTGTGGACACGTTTTTGTGTGGATATGTCTCTGTGTGGACACATCTCTGTGTGGACATGTTTTGTGTGGACTCATCTGTGTGGACACGTCTCTGTGTGGACACGTCT
>NW_013958674.1:1706-2069 GCF_001266775.1 Austrofundulus limnaeus
GAATGCAAGATGTTTTGTTTTTTCAGTTGCAGCAGAGATGATGAGTTGCTGTTTTTAGTCGAGCTCTCCTGGAGCTTATTGGTGTGAAAATACCTCCGGAGCCTTCTCAGAGTCATTACAGATGCATCCCACCCATGCACCCGCACCGCCTCGTGGATTACCATTCTCTTTGTTAGGCTAACTGCATTATTGTGGCTTCTTCTGAGCAAAATCAAAACTGAAAATAGGCGGAGGAATGTGAGCCTGATGATACATGTACACTTGTGGGAGAGAGGTGTCTTTAAAAGTCACATTTTATAACAAGATTCCTTTTTCAGATGCAACTGGACGCATCCGTCAAATTAAATCCCCCCCCCCCCGCAC
>NW_013958675.1:0-621 GCF_001266775.1 Austrofundulus limnaeus
TTTTGACGACTTCGTCGTGGCCGATCAGGCAGATAGGTAGAAGGCTTTGAGATTGACCGCTTTGTTAAGTCCGCAGATGGATGATGTCTCCTTGACAGCTCAGAAGGGAGGTGCCTCTCGCCTCCCCAAAGTTGGACCTCAGCGGGTTCCAGGCTGGCCGTTTCAGCAAACAGTGCTCCTCGGGCAGTTAGTCACTTTCATCAGAGGTCACATCCATACAGCCGGGCTGTCCAGCCGGACAACCCAGGGTGAGAGAACCAGACAGAATCATCCGCTCAGGCCAACAGACAAAAGACAACTAGTTAACTGTTCTGAACAGAAAAGTTAGCTTGAGAGGGAAGACAGTGAGAAAGAAAACAAAGCTGTTTTCCCACCAGCTGCAAGTTCTTTATCAGCAGAGAGAAACCTTGAAGTCTGCACAGACAGACTGCACATGCTGTCTTAAAAATCACTTCTTCTAAGCTTATAAGTCAGATCTTTGCACGATGGATTAATAGTGAAACTAATTAATCATTAAATCAATTAAGAAAAAAGATCATAAAACCATGGTTAATAAGGCATTACTAAGAAAAAGCATTATAAAACACATTTCACTCTTTTTCTTTTCAAAGTGTTATACTC
>NW_013958675.1:1621-2068 GCF_001266775.1 Austrofundulus limnaeus
GTATAATAAAGAAATAAAGGGTATAATAAAACAAAAAAGAGAGGTGGCAAAAGTTATGGGAGGAAGAAAAGAAAGGGTGGGGGGTTTTATAAAATCCAATGAAAATTTTGAGAAATGAGAAGAACAGAAAGGCATAGGAGAGTAGAGACAATTATTTCACCACTCAGAACTGGACTGAATGGCACATTATTCTTAATTGGGAAACATCAGACAGGGAAATGTGAGCGTGGGTAAGATGAGAGAATAGAGCACATTATTTTGCATTGCAGGAATTACCAGGTTCAGAGAAATAAATTAATTAATAATCTTAGTAATACAGGGCTTGTGGTGGACCAGGCTTAAACCAGGACTAAAGATGTTCATAAATGGAAAATAATTCATTTAATAATGTCAAAAAAGATTTAACAAGGGTCAAAAATCCAATGAAAAATGAATCAAATGATAACA
>NW_013958676.1:0-1068 GCF_001266775.1 Austrofundulus limnaeus
GTGAGCATGATTAAGGGTTGACATAACTAATAGCCTCTCCACAAACCTAAATAGTTAGGAGCCCCACAAGATTTGATGAGTTTAAAAATGCAATATACTTCCTGCAGTGAGTGCGCTAAGCACAGCTATGGTTGTATTGGATCACTGAAAAGAAAGAAGATAAGGCAATCTCTCTCTGAGAACTGCAACAAAAACACAAACTCCAAAACCTTTCGAGCCTAAGATGGAATATTATAAACCTATTTTAGTTAAATGATCAGCAGTTATTATTGTTTTGGCTCAGTCCCATATTGATTTTTAAAGTGAAAAGTTAATCCATCCGCCCATCTTATTTTACTTATGAAACTGAGTTGTCTTAGCTTCCTCCTCCTGCTCATCTGGAGGGACTCCAAGGTGTTCCCAGTTCAACTTGGAAATCTTTCCAACAATGCTTAGGCCCGCCATTGAAAGGAGTCCAGGACTCATTACCAGATGCTCAAACTACCTCAGTCAGGCCCTTTTGCTACAGAGGAGCAGCAAATCTACACTTTCACAATCTCATTTTTTTTTTTTTTTTTTTGGTTAGCACACCATAACTCATGATCATAGATCGACTACTAAATTGAGAGCTTTCAATTTGCCTACAATAAATTGGTAAATTGGTGATGAATTCCAAAAGCTCCTCAATGTAGAGACCCTCTAGCCCTTGGCTGCACCTAGAAAGYCTGTCCATAAAAGTTATAAACAAAATGTGTGACAAAAGGCAACTTGTACCCCACACTGGAAATAAGTATAACTTACAAGAACCAAACTTTCACTCCCAGCTGTACGAGGACCAAATTGCCCWAAAGGGGTCTGTAACCCTGCACTCTGGAAGAACCCTTCAAAGAACACAATGAGGAAAATAAAAAAATAAATAAAGCAATTGAATACATAAATGCACAAAGGAACAAATCCAACCAATTGTACAATTGAAAGCAAAATAAATGAGTCATACTCTAAACCAAATGAGTCAAACTCAAGGCCATGACTCCCGTGTGGCCCGCCAGGGGGGTACCCCCCCAAAAAAAAAAAAATATTTATTTTTTT
>NW_013958677.1:0-446 GCF_001266775.1 Austrofundulus limnaeus
GTGCTGTACAGCACCCCCACCCCCACCCCTCCTGCATGATTGACACCTGGGAATATTCCCTTTTGATGAGACACAATGCAAACCAATGGCATTATTTGTCACACATAATCTGCTTTCAAGTCCAACACATTACAGGGTGTAATATCTGCATTATTCATATCTGATTTCCAGCACATTGTCAGAAAGCACAGCTCAGAGCGCCACAAATCAGCCCAAATCACTCTTAATTTGTTTTTATCGGTATTGGTATTGCTTAAAGACTTTTTGAAATAATGTAATTGAAATAATTCCTTATTCCCCGGAGCCAATCCAGAGGCTTTACACCACTAATCTAATGTGACACGCAATTTCCGTCTCTCAGACGATTGCTTCCCCTCAGGTCCCTGTCTTTAATGAACAGCCATTTGGCTGTGAGCCTGTGTGTGTGTGTGTGTGTGTGTGTGTGT
>NW_013958677.1:1446-2068 GCF_001266775.1 Austrofundulus limnaeus
TTTTAATACCCCTGCTTTCATTTCCAGTTCATCTTTCCAGGGCATGGAGTAAATTAAGTTTCTGCTCTAATCATTTCCACACACCAATTAGAGATAATTTCTCTTTGCTGTGAGACTGGAGATGTCTAATTACCACGGAACGCCTTCAAAATCAAGAGCACGAAAGTTTTTAAACACTTACATTTTTTTTTGTGATTTTACGTACTGCAGGAAGTAAAGCGATGAGTGGAATAACAAACTTTAGTGGATAAAACAACAAATCCCCCCAGCGGGATCCTCGTTGTGCCTAATCAGTGCTGAAGATGAAGAGTGCTCAGTTCTCTGGAGTCAGTTGGGTAGTCGCGGCGCAGTTACACTCTTCCTCAGTATATCAACACAGAAACTGTCTGGTAGTAGTGCTATGGAGAGAGAGGTTCTCCACTATATTAACATAGGGAGAGACAGCGCCAGAGCCGAGGAGTCTGCCAGCGACTGAGCAGTGGGAAGTGAGACACGCAGAGAGAGGCCATCGACCAGACAGCTACAAGATGGAGTGGAAGGGAACATGTGAGAGATGAGCTGTCGAACAAGTGACAATGTGTGCAAGTGTGTGTGTGTGTGTGTGTGTGTGTGTGTGTGTGTG
>NW_013958678.1:0-628 GCF_001266775.1 Austrofundulus limnaeus
CTAACCCTAACCCTAACCCTAACCCTAACCCTAACCCTAACCCCTAACCGGACCTTCCCCTAACCCCAACCCAACCCTAACCCTAACCCTAAACCTAACCTAACCCTAACCCTAACCCTAACCCTAACCGTAAAAAAAAATTTTCATAATTTTGAAAGGTCAATGGATCCCAACATGTGAGGTATCACTGAACTCAGGGGACTCACCTGAGTCCAAAGAACCAACTCCCATCTCCGTAGGACATTCCTAACTGGACTTCAAAAATGAATGGGAGTCTATGACAGCCCTAAGAAGGGCGTGGCCTAGGTCCACCAAACTTGGGAACAAGGTGTGTCCCCCTGAGGGGTGTATACACACCAAGTTTAGTCCAATTGTCACTCTTAGTTTTTGCGCTATATCAATTGTACATTTTTTTCTTATAATGGGAGTCAATGACAGCTATATGAAGGAAAGTGGCTACATGGACCAAACTTGGCACACATGTGGACACCCCCAAGGGGGTTCTCTGTGCCAAGTATCAGGCCCCTCCCATTTTTAGTTTTTGAGCTATATCAATTGTACATTTCCATTTTTGGGTTTTCATCCCTTAACCTAACCCTAACCCTAACCCTAACCCTAACCCTAACCC
>NW_013958678.1:1628-1904 GCF_001266775.1 Austrofundulus limnaeus
GCCGCTACGGCCCCCACCACCCCAGGGGCCCCCCCCAGCGCACACAGAATCAACACACAGAGGTGTTTCAGAGTGATGACGCACACTTTACAGAGAAGATCAGGGCCATTCACAGACTGATTAAAGCGGTCCATCACTCTGCTAATATGGCTAAAGACAGTTATCCTCCTGCAGTCCAGAGGATTCAGAGCCAGCTGGCAGCTGTAATAAAACCTGCTAATCCCACACAGAACACACAGTCTCTAATTGAACTTAATGCACAAAACTGGGCGCACA
>NW_013958679.1:0-322 GCF_001266775.1 Austrofundulus limnaeus
GATCAACGGGGTGCTGCGTGCACCCCCACCCTCTGCCTACGGCTTCACAAGCCTTTGTCAAAAAGGAGAATTGGGTGACTACAGCGGGAAGTGAAGAAAAGAAAATCATCAGGTGAACGGAGATATTTTTGCTTCTTCAAGGCCTTTGTAAGACTGCCCTTGATAATAAATTAAAGATGGCATTTAACCTCAATCCAAACAGGCCGTTAGTGCATATTAAAATCCTACCCTGTTAATAGTAGATGGTGCTAGAATTTACCTAGGAACAGGTGTTCTGAGCATATTATTAGACCGGAGTCAGCAGGTGAGCCACGCAGGTCTG
>NW_013958679.1:1313-1749 GCF_001266775.1 Austrofundulus limnaeus
TGTGTGTGTGTGTGTGTGTGTGTGTGTGTGTGTGTGTGTGTGTGTGTGTGTGTGTGTGTGTGTCAGACTTTAATTCATTCCTGTAACTATGTTTTACTACTCAGACTATAGTTTCAGGAGGAGTTGATGCAGCAGAGAGTTCTGATGAATGACTTGTGTTTTTTACAGAACACTGTTTTTATCTTCTGCTGACACGTTCACAAGCTGCTGTGCTGTGGAGATTTGTGTTAATTCTGTCTGGATTACAGAGTAAAATGTGTTGCTGCTTAAGTTGGATTTTTAGGATTTTACTGCCATTTGTTGGTGACAAAGCAACACTTCAAAATTACAAAACAGCTGCTGTTTATTGGACCTGAGACCTGGACTCAGACCTGACCTGGACTCAGACCTGACCAGATGAGACTAAACAGGTGTTGTTACAGACAACAGCTAATGT
>NW_013958679.1:2749-3059 GCF_001266775.1 Austrofundulus limnaeus
ACTCAGTGTTTAAGGAGCGTGCAAAATACAAAGATGTGCGCAAAATACTTAATGAAAGAAAAATAAAGTCACAGATTTTATTTCCAGCAAGACTGAAAGTTTTTTGTGAGGATGGGAAAATGAAAGTGTATAAAGACCCCCAAGATGCTGCAATCAGATTACATGAGTTCAGAATCAACATGGATATTCCAGAGAAGGAAATGGATCTGGAGTCAATACTGCAGACTACAGGATGGGAGTCGGCCCGTACCCAAAGAAGGAGAGCTTCAGATCATTCAATCATGGAGGGAGTCAAGGCCCTTCTTGAAAA
>NW_013958680.1:0-1068 GCF_001266775.1 Austrofundulus limnaeus
TTTTGTTTATGGCTTCATAAGTGTTAGAATACTTTAAATGAGACCAGGATGTGAACTCCAGCTGCATCAGTGACACTTAGCTGTAGTGCTGACTATACACTACTATATAAGCGAAGGATTAAAAAAATGGCATTGATGAAATAGTGCATGCATGTCTGTTTCTGTGTGAGTTGTGTGTGGGGGTGAGTGTAACATTTAAAAAGTAATCTGAAATGAGTTATTTTATGCTAGTAAATGACATGTCTATTCCAGTATGCTATGCAGTGCATCTTTTTCATTTTTCTTCTTAAAATTTACACAAATATATAAAAAATGATTATAACACAAGTTCTGCAAAAAATGGATGATTTTAGATGCCTCTAACATATCTTTTTAGGGGCACTGTTTCTTCAGTAGTCCTACAAAACATTCATATGTTTTATTTTATTTAATTTTTATTTATTTATTTATTTTTTGCTACAAAACAAGAAAACAGATGGAAACACAATATTGTGTTTCTCTTCCATTCTTTCACTACATTCCTCCTGGCTACACCAACAACACGCCAACACACAAAACACAAGAAAGAGGTCATTTTAACTTTAGCCCTCTGACAGATTCACAGACCTCAAGGTAGAAYAACTCGTTATAAAGTTATAGAAAACACCAGAGTGCTTTTTTTTTAATATGTAGGGGGATGYGATTTTTTTAATTTTAAAATAAAATACATTGTTCAGAAAACAATCCTAAGTTGATGAAAATTATTTAGCATACGAGGTGAGTGATGCAATTCATCTTCAGTTGATATTTTATAACTAAACAATTTTTATTTGAGTTTTAAAGTCACAATAGCTTAAGTTGCAGGACTTTATTTTGTTTCTATTTACCCAAATAAAGCTCAAGGAGTACTGAAACACTTCCGCTATGGAACCTTGCATCTTTTTCTMTGTGTAAAAAAACTGTAATGTATAAATAGGGGTTGAATTTAAAAGTCAGACTTCATTCCTTTGTTCCCTGTTTGCGTCTCCTCCCATGCTGCTCTTTTTATGTTCTATTCCAGAGTTTTATTTAGATCACAATATTTGATAT
>NW_013958681.1:0-1067 GCF_001266775.1 Austrofundulus limnaeus
GTTCACTCAAGCCCTATTTTAAAAACTTTTACTCTGTTATCATTTTCATGCATTTTTTTTCCAGAAATACGTTGAATTTCCAGAAAATCTGACTTTTACATCTCTGTTAATTGAGATGCATCAGGACATCTGTTACAGTATTTACACGTTGCACAGTTATTCCAACAGAAACATGATATTCCTGCACCAGAAGTGGTACAGTTGTCGCTCATTGCATTTTTAAATAACCACTGAAGATGTAAGCATTTATGCAAAGCCAAATTGTTGACAATGTAAAGTTTTACAAAGGAGTTAGTAATTGTTGAGACTGGAGCGATCCAGTTTGGTCTTGGTCCTTTTCAAACTAGCAGTTTGCTCTTCAGCATGATCAGATTTAACAAACTGAAGCCAATCTACAACAAGTAAGATATTAAGTGCTCATTGCTTCTCAGCAGTACCCCACTTCAAAAGATCTGAATTATAGTTTTGGGCCTAAACGACCAAATGTGATCAGATTGGTTTTTTTCTTCAAACTGACTGAGATTCCAGGTCAGTTTAAGTGCCAATAAGTGTGATTATATAGAAATAACATATCAAAATCAAAGTGTTCTCTTTCTGAACAATCTCAGCTGTTTGAGATTAAAAGTTAAATCCACATGTCCGCATTTAAACATTGAGAATGTTTTTCTATTTTTTTCTTGCTTTTTGCAGTTTCCACATAAAACAAATCTGTCGACACCTGTCAGAATCACATCCTCAGTGTCTGAGTGTCTCTGCTCCTGTTCGTCTTACAGTAAAAGAGCTCATGTTATATCTGTGGAGGAAACAACTAAACAAAATATTTTAATTTGCCATCCAAAGGAACTCCAGGGTTGAAGTGCGACATGTTGCAATGATGTAACTTAGCCTACAGTTTTTTACAGTCTATACTGATTTTATCTCTTTTTACGCAGTGAGCACAATGAAGGTCTAAGTTGGGTTCAGTATCTTGAACACTTTTTCAAGTAGGGTATGGAAATCAAAGATGAAACTAATAATTGTCTGTTTGTCCTTTTTCTCTCTTCAGCCACTTTGTCTATTTGCATACA
>NW_013958682.1:0-491 GCF_001266775.1 Austrofundulus limnaeus
GATTGGACGATAGCTGCGCCCTTATTGGACGATAGTAGAATTCTAATTGGACGATAGCTGCGCTCTGATTGGACGATAGCTGAGCTCTGATTGGAGGTTGGCAGAGCTCTGATTGGACGATAGCAGAATTCTAATTGGACGATAGCTGCGCTCTGATTGGACGATAGCTGAGCTCTGATTGGACAATAGCAAAATTCTAATTGGACGATAGCTGCGCTCTGATTGGACGATAGCAGAAATCTGATTGGACGATAGCAGAATTCTAATTGGACGATATCTGCGCTCTGATTGTACGATAGCAGAATTCTAATTGGATGATAGCTGCGCTCTGATTGCACGATAGCAGAATTCTAATTGTACGATAGCTGCGCTCTGATTGGACGATAGCTGAGCTCTGATTGGAGGGTGGCAGAGCTCTGATTGGACGATAGCAGAATTCTAATTGGACGATAGCTGCGCTCTGATTGGACGATAGCTGAGCTCTGATTGGA
>NW_013958682.1:2861-3145 GCF_001266775.1 Austrofundulus limnaeus
AATTCTAATTGGACGATAGCTGCGCTCTGATTGGACGATAACAGAATTCTAATTGGACGATAGCTGCACTCTGATTGGACAATAGCTGAATTCTAATTGGACAATAGCTGAGCTCTGATTGGACGATAGCAGAATTCTAATTGGACGATAGCTGCGCTCTGATTGGACGATAGCTGAGCTCTGATTGGACGATAGCAGAATTCTAATTGGACGATAGCTGTGCTCTGATTGGACGATAGCTGAGCTCTGATTGGACGATAGCAGAATTTTAATTGGACAATAGC
>NW_013958682.1:4145-4437 GCF_001266775.1 Austrofundulus limnaeus
GCAGAATTCTAATTGCACGATAGCTGCGCTCTGATTGGACGATAGCTGAGCTCTGATTGGACGATAGCAGAATTCTAATTGGACAATAGCTGCGCTCTGATTGGACGATAGCTGCGTTCTGATTGGACGATAGCTGTGCTCTGATTGGACGATAGCTGAGCTCTGATTGGACGATAGCAGAATTCTAATCGGACGATAGCTGCGCTCTGATTGGACGATAGCTGCGTTCTGATTGGACGATAGCTGTGCTCTGATTGGACGATAGCTGAGCTCTGATTGGACAATGGCAGAA
>NW_013958683.1:0-649 GCF_001266775.1 Austrofundulus limnaeus
GTTTTAAGGGCCTTATTGCGCTCTTTTATTACTCTGCTACATTTATCACTCCACCATGGGACAACTTTAGCTCTTCCTTTTTACTGTAGTTTTTGGAATGCTTATTTCTGCTGCATTTAAAATATGTTTAGTTACCTGAGTATTGCATTCCTCTATGTTTCCTGTTAATGTTACCAGCTGTTTTGTTTGTTCACAATTTATTTTAAATTTCTCCCAATTTGCTTTATTAAAACACCATCTTATTAAAGTGAATTCATTTTGTCTGGATATACTGTCATTAATGAAGGTACTAATTGGAAAATGACCACTTCCTAATGTAGAGTCTCTCCTTACTTTCCATTCACATGAATTTGCTAGGCAATCAGAAACTAATGTGATATCTATACTGTACATGATGTTGTCCCTTTATTGATGTTAATCCTGGTACGTTGACCATCAATTATACAAACTAGTGATCTTTCATCCATCATTTCTTCTACAATATCGCCATTATTATCTGTTTTATTGCTTCCCCATAGACTGTTGTGTGCATTAAAGTCACCACACCATATTTCTCTCCTGTATGTTGTTGATAATATTTTCTTAAATGTATCATTTTCTAGATTTTTACATGGATTGTAATAATTCATAATTTTAATATTTCCTGTTC
>NW_013958683.1:1649-2067 GCF_001266775.1 Austrofundulus limnaeus
GCATACGGATTGGCCTTGGATTGTACTGATTATTGTTTGACTCTTGAGTAATGTTTTCCTTTTGTTCGTCCATTTCCCATGACTTTTGTGCCTTCTTTTCTCACCCTCTTAAGTGCTTCAGCATATGAAATTCTTTCTGTTATCTTTATTCTTTGTGCTTCTTTGGCCTCTTTCTGCACTATACATCCTCCATATGCTGCGTTATGCTCTCCTCCACAATTGCAGCATTTTATTCTGGCATCTTTGTCACACTTTCCATATTCATGAGGACCACCACATCTAGCACATCTTGCTTTACCATTACAATCTTTAGCAAAATGCGCCATTCTTTGGCATATGAAGCATCTAATCGGATTTGGAATGTATTCTCTTACTTTGTGGTTTAGAAAACCTATTTGAACTGATTTGGGCAAGGTAT
>NW_013958684.1:0-661 GCF_001266775.1 Austrofundulus limnaeus
GTAAAAATTAGCAAAACCCAAAAAGCGTTGTAACTGTTTGCGATCTGATGGAGTAGGCCAATCTGCCACTGCCTTTACCTTGTGAGGATCAGTTTGAAAATGACCTTGACCAAAAATGAATCCAAGAAAGGACACAGCGGTTACATGAAACTCACATTTTTCAGCTTTAACGAAGAGTTGATTTTCCAAAAGTCTCTGTAAAACTGCTCGGACATGTTGAGTGTGTTGTTGTTCATCTTGGGAATAAATGAGGATGTCATCCAAATAAACAAACACAAAGGAGCCCAAAAAATCTCTCAGAACGTCATTGATAAGTGATTGAAAAACTGCTGGGGCATTGGTTAAGCCAAAAGGCATGACCAGATATTCAAAATGTCCTAACGGTGTCTTGAAAGCAGTTTTCCACTCGTCCCCCTCTCTTATTCTTACCAAATCGATTAGTGGAAGGGGGTACTTGTTCTTTACTGTAATCTGATTAAGTCCTCGGTAGTCAATACATGGTCTGAGGCCCCCCATCTTTCTTTTTAACAAAAAAGAAACCAGCCCCGAGAGGGGAGGTGGAGGCGCGTATAATACCTGAAGCTAATGATTCTTCGATGTAATTTTTCATAGACTCTCTCTCTGGGCCAGAAATATTATATAATCGGCTGGATGGGAGAGG
>NW_013958684.1:1661-2067 GCF_001266775.1 Austrofundulus limnaeus
TTGTCAGTCTTACCCACCATGATCCCCTCCTTCAATGGTGGGCTCTGGCTTTTACCAGCATAGGACATTTTGCGACAAAATGATCCTTTCCTCCACAGTAAAAACACTCCTTGGCAGCAAAGCGTCTCTGTTTCTCAGCTTGAGTCAAGCGGGCTCTTCCCAACTGCATGGGTTCCGGTTCTTGTGCTGTGGGATTTGATTGGATGTTAAGGTGTGTGGTGATTGGTTGAGAATTACCGGGTTGATGGGTAATGTAGTCCTTTTCACGTCTCCTCTCCCTGAGACGGTTATCAATCCGGATTGTTAAACTGATCAGTTCATCCAAAGTCGATGGTTCCTCCCGAGTTGCCAACTGATCCTTTAAGACATCAGAGAGCGAATTAACAAAAACACCTCTTAGTGCAGC
>NW_013958685.1:0-1067 GCF_001266775.1 Austrofundulus limnaeus
ACATTAAAAATATGAAATTGAGACATTTTAAACAGGTCCTCTTGTACTTGAAATTTAATTTAAAAAAATAACATTTTTGCCCGGAGCTCTTTACTGAGAAGAAAATTCCCAAAAACATCCGTGCGTCACGCGCTACGTCCAATCTGCACGCGCGGCCCGGTGGAGTGTCGCGCGGAGGCGGACCGTTGCTAAGGAGGAGCTTAGGTTGAGTCTCCGAGCAGCAGCAGCCATTCAGCGGGCGGCTGGAAGCTACGGGACCGTACGGAGTTCCGCCCGACGCTCCGGGGATCGTGAATTATCTGTCCCGGCTCGTGACTCACAGCGGACGGATTCCACGGAGGTCCTTCTGGGTGACAGCAGTGGTCGCAGGTATGTCGGGAACCAAAAGTGGGAGTTTACCGTTCGGACTAGCTTACCTGGTACACCGTGTTAGCTGCCCAGGCTAACAGCGCTAGCCACCGAGTGCAGCTCACGCAGCTACGTTAGCGCGTAGTTTCGTGACATTAACCCGGTTTAGTGAGCCGGACTAAAGGACAGAAGGAGCCGGTGTCAGTCAGGAGTCAGTTCACCTCCTCTGACCCGGGTCAGACGGGTCAGGTTCTGCCCGGCTGGCCGAGGAAGAGGCTTATCCAGCTGGTTACATCCTTAGCTCACTGTAACTTACCTGGTAACTTTCAGTCCGGAAAACACGCAGCCGTGTCACGACACGGTGTTGGTCCACAACCTGTGTCATGTCAGCGTTACACAATGAGCACTTGGCAGGGAAGTTCAACGGTTCTTGGCTGGTTTGTGAGTCTTTTTGGTTTAATGTCGGTAAACTTACAGCTTTAAACTGTGACACCGAGTGTGTACGGTGAGTTTTACAGGTGTGTCAGTTTGTGTGTCTGAGACTTGTTGTGGTTTTAATCTGCTCTGGTGTGTGTTGAGTCAAACCTGCAGATCTGATCAAGATAAACACTTCATGTTTGTTTGACTCATCTCAGGAGAAATGATTTGTGACATGAGGAGCCAGATGACTTACTGTTGTTGTTGTTGTTGTTGTTGTTGTTGTTGTTGTTGTTGTTGTT
>NW_013958686.1:0-235 GCF_001266775.1 Austrofundulus limnaeus
GCTCAGCAGCAAACGGAGGGGAAACAAAACGATTGGAGTAAAGTGCGCACATCATTTCTGCTTTGATACCTTTCAAATTAAAAGACCTCAATAAAATAAAATTCACAAAAAACATGAAAATAATGGGTTAACTTATTTTTAGAGTATCTTTTTAACTCTGTTACGTAAACACAATTAACATGTTAGTCCTAAATCTAAACCCCTACCCAAAGTCAGCATCTGTACCCATGAGGAC
>NW_013958686.1:1235-2066 GCF_001266775.1 Austrofundulus limnaeus
GAGATGGACAGAGATGTGTGGACTTTTATTTAAGTTTTAAGTTGGCTTAGAAGGTCTTTTTTATTTGAAAAGTCCTCATGGCTCACCAGCAGAAGCCTAAATTATTCTGTTAATAAAGCTTGACCTAAAATCTAAGTCTGATAATGAAGTAAAGTTAAATATCTGACAGTGATCATTACACAGTGCGGCTACATAATTCCTCACTTCATCTGTGTCGCAGTTTCACGTCTCCAAAATGAGAGTACACATGGGTCAGAGCTGACGTGAGGGACCGCACGTTTTCACGCCACGTTTGGCTTTTATAAACTAGAAACTTTGCGTAAAAAATGGTGTACACAACTTTCTGGCCCTGTTTGAATTTAAATTTATTTCATAAAGGGACAATGCATATTAAATAACATGAAATGAATACATCATGTAAATATACCAGATTTAGCCAAAAAAGCCGATTTTCATCTGTAGTCGTCAAGCAGGTGATTCAAAGATTAAACACAATTATAATTAACATGCATAACAACATACATGACCTATCATTTATGTCAGATTTCAGTAGATAAAAAGGAGTGTAATTTAAAATAAACACTCATAATAAAATCTAAAGAAGTTACATACAAGGGAGAGAGAGAATTCATTTAAAATGTATTCAAGACGTGAGTAGTTTTGGTTATCTAGTAACTACTGCTTAAAAGGAGAAATATCATGTAAATCAACTTTTTTGAGTTTTATATCATGTTGTAATGTTATCTTCTAATTAAAAACATGTCCAGAGTCTTACTTTGACTCATTCATGAATGTTTGAGAACTCCTGTAGTGTCCTGAGGCAGCCAGGCA
>NW_013958687.1:0-428 GCF_001266775.1 Austrofundulus limnaeus
GCTGGACGGCGCGAGGGGCCGCCAGAGCTTTGCGGGGTGCTGAATGTGCTGAAGAGGCGCTTCAGGCTGCTCGATGGCGCGAGGCGACGACGGAGCTGTCCGGGGTGCTGAACGTGCTGAAGAGGCGCTTCAGGCTGCTCGATGGCGCGAGGCGACGACGGAGCTGTCCGGGGTGTTGAACGTGCTGAAGAGGCGCTTCAGGCCGCTCGACGGAGCTGTCCGGAGTGTTGAACGTGCTGAAGAACCGCATCTGGCCGCTGGAAGGCGCGAGGGGCTGACGAAGCTGTCCGGGGTGTTGAACGTGCTGAAGAGGCGCTTCAGGCCGCTCGATGGCGCGAGGCGACGACGGAGCTGTCCGGGGTGCTGAAGATGCAGAAGAGGCGCTTCAGGCCGCTCGATGGCGCGAGGCGACGACGGAGCTGTCCGGG
>NW_013958687.1:1428-2066 GCF_001266775.1 Austrofundulus limnaeus
ACGGCGCAAGGGGACGACGGAGCTGTCCGGGGTGCTGAAGATGCAGAAGAGCTGCGTCTGGCCCCTGGACGGCGCAAGGGGACGACGGAGCTGTCCGGGGTGCTGAACGTGCTGAAGAGGCGCTTCAGGCCGCTCGATGGCGCGAGGCGACGACAGCGCTGTCCGGGGTGTTGAACGTGCTGAAGAACCGCATCTGGCCGCTGGAAGGCGCCAGGGGCTGACGAAGCTGTCCGGGATGCTGAACGTGCTGAAGAGCAACGTCTTGCCGCTAAACGGCGCGAGGGGTCGACGGAGCTGTCTGGGGTGCTGAAGAACTGAAGAACCGCATCTGGCCGCTGGAAGGCGCGAGGGGCTGACGAAGCTGTCCAGGGTGCTGAACGTGCTGAAGAGCCGCTTCAGGCCGCTCGATGGCGCGAGGCGACGGAGATGTCCGGGGTGCTGAACGTGCTGAAGAGGCGCTTCAGGCCGCTCGATGGCGCGAGGCGACGGAGATGTCCGGGGTGCTGAACGTGCTGAAGAGGCGCTTCAGGCCGCTCGATGGCGCGAGGCGACGGAGATGTCCGGGGTGCTGAACGTGCTGAAGAGCCAAGTCTTGCCGCTAAACGGCGCGAGGGGTCGACGGAGCTGTCTGGGGTGCT
>NW_013958688.1:0-1066 GCF_001266775.1 Austrofundulus limnaeus
ACACACACACACACACACACACACACACACACACACACACACACACACACACACACAGAGGCACATGCATGTGGTGAAGTGAGAACAAAAACACAGAAACATGAGTGCTCACACACACACATACACACACACACGCACCCAGACACATGTGAACTTCCAAAAAATACACAACCTTTTACCTCTTTTTCTTCCTCACTAGACCAAGCCAGACTCTGCAGAAGCTGTAAGGAGTATTTTTACTACAGGAGTGTGTGCTACAGTCACACACGTTTGTCCTTCTATCCTCATGGGGACTTCTATTCATCTGCCTGTCATTTCTATAGCCTAACCCTCACCCTACACCTGACCTAAACTCAGTTCACACTAGTCCTAAACTGAACCCAAAACTTGCCTAAAACTCATGTTTTTTGTCCCTATAAGGAACAGTGGGTTCTCATAAGGCTGTTTGTACCAGGAAAAATTCACCCCTACCATCCAGTGATATGTTGGATAACTAATACATTGACTGAAGAAAAAGGAGTAAGAAGAGCTTGAATAAAATACTGCAAGCAAGAAGAAGACAAAAACAAACAATGGTGAAAAAAATGAAGCATTTCAGGCATTCTTGTCTTGTTTTTACTTACATTTGAGCCATTAAGGAAGTTACCAATAGCCAGCAGAGTGGTTAGAATGTATCTGAGGGTTTTGTTTTTCTCTAATTGGTCCATTCCCTCCTTCAGGTCCTGCAAAGGTTCTGCCACTTCCTAAAAGAGCAGGAAAAAAGCACATTTTCTCTTTTAAGTTCATATAATTTCTGGTCTTCTCCCCTGAAAATAATAATAATGATAAAAATGATTACATTTTTACACATGTCACGTTATTTTGTAATGATCACCTGCAATATCAGCATAATCCATATACTGTTCCTCAATATATAAAATGTGCAATATTTAAATAATGTGCAATAATGTCTTAACTTTCTTCTAATTCAGTTTCACATTTACAACCAACACTCTTTGTGCTTTTAATGTGCTTTTTTATTGTTTTTCTTTTGTTGTGAATATGTACACACACACACACACACACA
>NW_013958689.1:0-1066 GCF_001266775.1 Austrofundulus limnaeus
CTTCACATTAGAGTCATGTTCTTCACATTAGAGTCATGTTCTTCACATTAGTCATGTTCTTCACATTAGAGTCATGTTCTTCACATTAGAGTCATGTTCTTCACATTAGGGTCATGTTCTTCACATTAGAGTCACGTTCTTCACATTAGAGTCATGTTCTTCACATTAGAATCATGTTCATCTCTTCACATTAGAGTCGTGTTCTTCACATTGGAGTCATGTTCTTCACATTAGGGTGATATTCTTCACATTAGAGTCATGTTCGTCACATTAGAGTCACGTTCTTCACATTAGAATCATGTTCATCTCTTCACATTAGGGTCATATTCTTCACATTAGAGTCACGTTCTTCACATTAGAGTCACGTTCTTCACTTTAGAATCATGTTCATCTCTTCACATTAGAGTCATGTTCTTCACATTAGAGTCACGTTCTTCACATTAGAGTCATGTTCTTCACATTAGAGTCATGTTCTTCACTTTAGAATCATGTTCATCTCTTCACATTAGAGTCATGTTCTTCACATTAGAGTCACATTCTTCACATTAGAGTCATGTTCTTCACATTAGAGTCACGTTCTTCACATTAGAGTCACGTTCTTCACATTAGAGTCATATTCTTCACATTAGAGTCACGTTCTTCACATTAGAGTCATGTTCTTCACATTAGAGTCATGCTCTTCACATTAGAATCATGTTCATCTCTTCACATTAGAGTCATGTTCTTCACATTAGAGTCATGTTCTTCACATTAGAGTCTTGCTCTTCATATTAGAGTCTTGCTCTTCACATTAGAGTCATGTTCATCTCTTCACATTAGAGTCATGTTCTTCACATTAGTCATGTTCTTCACATTAGAGTCATGTTCTTCACATTAGTCATGTTCTTCACATTAGAGTCATGTTCTTCACATTAGTCATGTTCTTCACATTAGAGTCATGTTCTTCACATTAGTCATGTTCTTCACATTAGAGTCATGTTCTTCACATTAGTCATGTTCTTCACATTAGAGTCATGTTCTTCACATTAGTCATGTTCTTCACATTAGAGTCATGTTCTTCACATTA
>NW_013958689.1:2066-2710 GCF_001266775.1 Austrofundulus limnaeus
TCACAGGTGGTCAGGGTCACAGGTGGTCAGGATTTGAGTTGGTCAGGGTCACAGGTGGTCAGGATTTGAGTTGGTCAGGGTCACAAGGTGGTCAGGGTCACAGGTGTTCAGGATCACAGGTGGTCAGGGTTTGAGTTGGTCAGGATCACAGGTGTTCAGGGTCAGGTGGTCAGGATCACAGGTGGTCAGGGTCAGGTGGTCAGGATCACAGGTGTTCAGGATCACAGGTGTTCAGGGTCAGGTGTTCAGGATCACAGGTGTTCAGGGCCAGGTGGTCAGGATCACAGATGTTCAGGATCACAGGTGTTCAGGGTCAGGTGGTCAGGATCACAGGTGTTCCGGGTCAGGTGGTCAGGATCACAGGTGGTCAGGGTTTGAGTTGGTCAGGGTCACAGGTGTTCAGGGTCACAGGTGGTCAAGATTACAGGTGTTCAGGGTCACAGGTGGTCAGGGTCACAGGTGTTCAGGATCACAGGTGTTCAGGATCACAGGTGGTCAGGGTCACAGGTAGTCAGGGTCACAGGTGGTCAGGATCACAGGTGGTCAGGGTCACAGGTGGTCAGGATTTGAGTTGGTCAGGGTCACAGGTGGTCAGGGTCACAGGTGTTCAGGATCACAGGTGGTCAGGGTCACAGGTGGTCAGG
>NW_013958690.1:0-452 GCF_001266775.1 Austrofundulus limnaeus
TAAATGTAATTTTAAACATTTTCAGTTATTTAAACAAACTTATGACTCAACAAGGAAATATTCTTTTTCTTCAATACTTTGTCAGGGTGGGAAACTTACTTTATGAAAGTTGTGGTTTCAATAATCCCTCAAAGATGGTCGCCCCTGGAGCCGCCCTTCTGGCCGGTGAGGGAATACGCCTCTTGTTTTGTCCCATGCCAATGACCTCACACTACATGATTCTCAGTCTTGGCCTTGCCCGCTTGTGAAGACTGGATATTTGACCTCTGACCCTGGACTCGCCAGATCAGATATATTGAACAGTTTTTCACGGCAGTTCCTCTGTGTTCGCATCTCAGCAAGAATTATTTCAGCAACAATTCAGCTTTCTCCCATGAAGTGCTTTGTGTTCATGCAGGTTTACCAACCTCTGCTTTTGACATGAACCGAGCTGAGCTTTTCAGTCCTCCGGT
>NW_013958690.1:1452-2066 GCF_001266775.1 Austrofundulus limnaeus
AAATAACAGTAGCAGAGACCTGTGTTCCCAACTAATTTTGGGTGATAAACATTTGTATTAGGTCAACAAAATATGGGCATAGTAACAATATTTTTATACTACATTTTTCCATTTTAAATACACTAACCTCACTCCTTTGTAACAACTAAGGCAGAAATGTAATTAATTCAGAAACACTGACTTAGATAACAGACGCACAGACTAGTCCTCAACAGTCACACTACTCAAAAATCAGCTCTTTGCTTTAAAACTAATATTCTGAAAACTTAACCATCCAGCAAACTGCAAGAACCTCAACCATCTTCTGGACTTACCATGCCAATTCCTGGCCTCTGTTACCCACAAGAACGTCTTACGACTTTATCACTTTCTTTTAACTAACATACCCATTGTACCACAACAACCATCCAACAAACTACAAGAACCTCAACAACCTTCTGCGACTTACCATGCCACCAACTCTCACACCAGCGTCCTCTTCAAGCGCACTTCTCAGTCCAGCACACATACATTTACACACAGCGTGACACTCAGTCTCAGTTATACACACAGAAACACAGGCTTGACACACCTCACAGACACCCACCGTGCATCGGAAACAACATTGTTTAAAA
>NW_013958691.1:0-1065 GCF_001266775.1 Austrofundulus limnaeus
GAATGAAAATGGCTTTTTATTTTAATTTTAATTTCAGTATTTTCAAACAAAAATCGAATAACCACTCGTTTCTTGTTTTTTAATGCTCATTTCAAAAATGAAAATCCAATGACCAAAAGATACACTGACCCGGCAGAAGGACACTTTGGTTCTGTTTGCTTCCTGCCAGACGAGGAGAGGAGATTTACAAGCCTGCAAAGCTGCGCAGATGTGGAACCAAAGAGCAAGTGTTGTTGTGTATCCCCTGGTGTGCAGGGGTACTGTCTCCCATCCTCGCGCCTCCTGGTCCCACCTCCTCCTCCCGTCATTCCACGCTGTCCACCTCACCTCTGTCTCTCCTCGCTTCACCCCCACCAGCGGCGGCAGGAGCTGCAGCATCCCTGCTGGGCCCGGCCTGTTTATCTCTTCCGAAGTGGCCATGATTAATGAGGCCCTGAACACATCCTCTGTTTCCCTTGGACCTGGGGAGCCCCCACAGCTGAGTAAACAGGCGCCAGCCGCTGCGCTTCAGTCCCGCCACTGAGCGTGGTCCGCCGGGGAACACCCCCACCCACAGGTAGCAAGACTGGAAACTGAAACTTTTAAGTTTTAATAAAAAACGATGCATAGATGTTAGATCTGCACGTCAATATTTAAGCTGTCATTGGGTCAACAGTTTGATCTTCATCTGCAGCGTTTTACAGCCCAACACGTTTCCACAACAATACAGAAAACTTAAAAATTATAAACCGTCATAAAACATGTTCAGAAGGTTGCGTTAGGTTAGGTTAGGTTAGAGAGTTAGTTATTAGTTACTATTATTACTGTAGGTAGAGTTAGTGCAAGGATTATTTCATTTACACCCACTAATGAGGGGCAGTGCTAATGTAGCTAACAGCTAGCCTAGCATCAGATGATTTTATTCACTGGTCCACAACTTTATAGGATTTACCTTATTTAACTGTGCATTTATTTTACTTCCATTTTACTTTTAACTGTTTTTATTTGATTTATGTTTTAAATAAAGCTAAAGTAGTAGCAAAATAATTGAAAACAGATTAAATTTACATTTTTGGGGGGGAAAAA
>NW_013958692.1:0-339 GCF_001266775.1 Austrofundulus limnaeus
TTATGATTCATATGAAGAGATGAAGAGAAACACCGACTGATGCCGAAATAATTTCAATAGTAAAAACTTTTTGTGTTACTGAATCTGTTTGTAAGTTACCTGAAATTAACAAAATAAATGGTAAATGGACTGTACTTATGTAACACTTTTCTATCCATCCAAGACACTCAGAGCGCTTCACACTACAATGTGTCCTCATTTAGCCTTTCACACAGCACTCTATTACAGGAGTGGGCAATCCTGGTCCTCAAGGGCCACAGTCCAGCAAGCTTTAGATATTTCCCTGCTCCAACACACCTGATTCAGTCACTGAATTACCTCTTCCAAGTTCTGCTGTAT
>NW_013958692.1:1339-2065 GCF_001266775.1 Austrofundulus limnaeus
GTATATCAGTTTAAAAACAAGATCAAAAATACTTTAAAACTTGGAGGAACATTTTTCCGCAGTAAAAATAACTGTATACTGCTCAAAAACATTGACAGATTAAATAATCTTCACTTTAAACCTGGTCGGAACCAGGTTAATTTCAGAGCACTTGTTACCATGGAAACATAAGTGCTTTGTAATTCATGCAATTAATTCAAGGCTTAATTAATTCAGGTTCACACCAAAATCCTGGGTTAATCCCTTATCTTAGATTCATGCAATAGGCCTCTGGAGCTTTTCAGGCATGATGACGTAGCTTCACTCAAACTTCAATCTATCCATGTCTCTTCCAAAAAGAACCTCATGTTCAGCTCTGACACTTACAGTTCTGTCTCCTGTCTTTTTGTCCATGTCTCTGTCTACAAATCATCCAGCATTATCTTATCTTTGATCTTTGCTGCCACTCCTGAAACTTTTCTCCATCCCCACCATCCTGCCTGGACTCTCTTCTTCAACTCTTTGCAACACTTCTCGTTTTCCTGGACCGTTGACCTGAAGTACTTGAAGTCTTGGACCTTTGTGATCTGTGGTCCTTGTAGCCTCACGGTTCCATCTGCTTCCCTCTCATCCACACACATGTATTCTGTCTTGTTACAACTGACTTTTGATCCTTTTTTCCCCAAAAGCATGCCTCCACCTCTCCAGATTCTCTTCCACCTGTTCTCTGTTCTCACCACAGATCAC
>NW_013958693.1:0-894 GCF_001266775.1 Austrofundulus limnaeus
TTCGTGTGCTAAAGGCTTTCCCAGACACAGACAGAACACCTGCACCAAAACATGACCATGTTTTCAGTTTTCATTATCTTGATTCTTTTCTGCTCTGTTTAGCTGCCCTGCTTCTCTTACTGAAAGTTAATCTGCACTTTGCCTGCTGGGATCGCTCTTCGCCGAGTTCCCAGCTGTGTCATTGCTTTCTGAACTGGAAGGCCTCGCTGGCCCTCCAGTTTCTGCGCTTGCATCAACTCTTACTTTTAAACTTCACAAGGAAACTTTTTGTCTTTTTGGAACTGAGCCATCCATCAAGCTGTGTTTAGCCTGCAGCAACTGCACGCCATAGACTCCCGTGGGTACAGCCCCTGACGAGGTCAGTGCTCCCAGGCCTGTCTTAGCTGCCAGAAACAGGCTAAGACCAAGAGCAAACTTCACTCTTGCCCTGAATGCGACATCACTTGTCCTCCAACGGCTCCACGGTAAGAGGCTGTGGGCCTTTTTCCTACGTCTGGAGTTTGGCGAACCTCCGGCTCTCTGAGCTCACTGTTCACAAATATAACTCATTATAGCCTTATTCTTTCCTCTTACACCAACTCACCCACACACACAACAAAGTGTTTTAATATCGTCATCAACAGTTATTGAAATTCTAGAATTGTTTAGTTATTTATTTATCACGACGAGATCTTTAGTTAATCACTCAATTGAAATCTCTGCTCAATTTTATTTTAAATAAAAGCCTAGTTACGGTGTAACAGGCATAAAAGTACATCAAGTCTCATTTATGAGTTTTCTGGTGAACTTTGGTGATAAGAGTATTTTCCACAACTTGGGCTTTCGAACCTAAAGGGTAACTACCATTAGAGTCTTAGTTAAGGTTTTAATAGGGGGTTACCACTACACCGTGAA
>NW_013958694.1:0-645 GCF_001266775.1 Austrofundulus limnaeus
GATCCCAGAGGCAAATTTGGTAAAATGTTGTCCTGCATCCACGTTTTCAGTTGCAGGCTAAGTCATTTCTACAGTCTCCTTTCTGTCAATGTGCTTTGGTTTCATTTGAAAGAGCTGAATGTCAGATATTGTCCAAAATTAACCTACAAACTGAATAGAGCTCACACTGGAACACCTAGTAAACTCCATCATTTACCCAGTATGCTTTGCGGCATAAATAATATGGCACCAACCATGCAAAAATATGTTGTTTAAAATGTATAAAAAACTAAACAGCCTACAATATTTAGTCATTTTTCGTGTTGAAAGAAATGTTTATCAAATAATTTCTAATGTTACAAGTAGTCATGGTTCCCTTTAAATTATAAAAATTTTACTGTTCGTTTTCAAGAGTTTGTCTCTCAAATTGTCAGTTTTTATATCATGTTTTAGCCATATAAGACTTTTTTTTATTAAAAGCATAAATTAAATATTTTAGTTTTACTGACATGCAATGTCCTAAAATGAACATTTTTTGGTGTAAGAACAAGACTTACCCATGAATTTCAACCATGTTGGCCACAAGAAGGTTTACCAACCGTCTTCTTGAGCTATCTGTCAATGTTCTCATTTTATCATATTCATCCAAAATAATATGTCCACTCG
>NW_013958694.1:1645-2065 GCF_001266775.1 Austrofundulus limnaeus
ATTTTATTTCTTCACAGGGTATTACCATTAGCTATCATAAACAACACCATAATAAAGGACATTTAAAAATGACAAATTCAACAGATAGCCCATTTACACTAATATTCTGGACTGTGTGAAAAGTGATGCCAACCTTTCTGAAGAAATGTGTTGAAATCATCGTAGCCATCTTCAGTTTCAGCCACTTTGACATACTTTTGCGTATCTTCAAACCTCACCTTCACCAACATCATGTACTATGGGGAAAAAAAATGAAACCACAATCAATAATTATTTACCATATATTCAGCATGGATGTGTAGAGAAACATTTTGCCTCACTTAACTCACAGAAGATTGACCGGTGGTGTATTTGCCTGACAGATGAGATTAACTTTTTAACTTAACTAAGTTTTTTGCTTTCTTTTTCCATGAGTGCCAC
>NW_013958695.1:0-764 GCF_001266775.1 Austrofundulus limnaeus
ACATCGACAGAGCGTCACATCGACAGAGAGTCACATCAGAGCGTCACATCGACAGAGCGTCACATCGACAGAGAGTCACATCAGAGCGTCACATCGACAGAGGATCACATCGACAGTCACATCGACAGAGCGTCACATCGACAGAGGGTCACATCGACAGGGGGTCACATCAGAGCGTCACATCGACAGAGGGTCACATCGACAGAGAGTCACATCAGAGCGTCACATCGACAGAGGATCACATCGAGCGTCACATCGACAGAGCGTCACATCGACAGAGGGTCACATCGACAGGGGGTCACATCAGAGCGTCACATCGACAGAGGGTCACATCGACAAAGGGTCACATCAGAGCGTCACATCGACAGAGCGTCACATCGACAGAGGGTCACATCAGAGCATCACATCGACAGAGGGTCACATCGACAGGGCGTCACATCGACAGAGCCTCACATCGACAGAGGGTCACATCAGAGCATCACATCAACAGAGGGTCACATCAGAGGGTCACATCAGAGGGTCACATCAGAGCGTCACATCCACAGAGGGTCACATCCACAGAGGGTCACATCAACAGAGGGTCACATCAACAGAGGGTCACATCAGAGGGTCACATCAACAGAGGGTCACATCAGAGGGTCACATCAGAGGGTCACATCAGAGGGTCACATCAACAGAGGGTCACATCAACAGAGGGTCACATCAGAGCGTCACATCAACAGAGGGTCACATCAGAGGGTCACATCAGAGGGTCACATCAGAGG
>NW_013958695.1:1764-2065 GCF_001266775.1 Austrofundulus limnaeus
GGGTCACATCAGAGCGTCACATCGACAGAGGGTCACATCGACAAAGGGTCACATCAGAGCGTCACATCGACAGAGGGTCACATCAGAGCATCACATCAACAGAGGGTCACATCAGAGGGTCACATCAGAGGGTCACATCAGAGCGTCACGTCGACAGAGGGTCACATCAACAGAGGGTCACATCAACAGAGGGTCACATCAGAGCGTCACATCAACAGAGGGTCACATCAGAGGGTCACATCAGAGGGTCACATCAGAGAGGGTCACATCAACAGAGGGTCACATCAGAGCGTCACATCAA
>NW_013958696.1:0-1065 GCF_001266775.1 Austrofundulus limnaeus
ATAATAAATGTGCTAGGTCACCACCGAAAAACAGCTTACATTGGAAACATTTGAATTGTGTTTGATAGCTGGTTTTGTGTGTTTGTCTGACAGCAAACTACTGCATAAAACACTGAATATGTTTTACTGAAACTGTTAATAATAAAAAAAATAATCACTGATTAATAATAAAGTCAACCCAACATTAAGATGGCAAAAATATATATCCAAAATCAAACACAGAAATAGCTCAATTCTTGTCAGTATTACAGATACTGAGCTATAAATTTATGTATTAGTAGATGAGAGTCATCACCAACACATAGCCTAATTACTGATATCAAATTTTAAACTATTGGGCGAAACTTTTTTTCTTTTTCCAGCCCTGGCCTCGAACGGGCCTCTTCCGCATATTTATACATTAGTTCTAGTTTTTAGTTTCGTTTTCTTCCTCCAACACAAGTAATACAGATGTATTAAATACCTCTACTGCTTGTAACAAAGCCTGCTATCAGTTTAAAGCAGTTGTGTCGAATAAGCATCTAAAATATTTAGTCTGTCACCCGCGACAAAGAAAACAAACTCCGCCTGACGACATGTTTTACTGTAGCCTGGGTGTTTTTTATAACCTACACCTACCCAGAGCACATAATAAAGTCTACAAAAGGCCAAAACTTATCGTCTAAGTGAGTAATAAGCTCAGATAATCAATAACTTAAATATAAATTTTAACGACGTCACGCGGCTGCTTTACTTTCACTTTCAAAGTAAATGCCAACGTGTAAAAAAACATGGAAATTTACCGCTGTACACTGTCATCTTTGTCCCCAAAAGGACAAAGACAGCGAAGAAGAACATTTTGAACCTAAATTAGGTTCACGCCTTGATGAAACGTATTATTTTGTATCGTTGTTTCTTGGTATTTGCAGCACGAAGATCAAACATCCACTTCCGGGTTCTTCAGTGATGATGATGCGTTCAGGGACCGTCGTGCATTGAAGCTTTCGTTTTGTTTTCGATTTTCTTTCGACGTACATATGATACCCGACAAACTTAGCGCCCAACTTCTGTACTATTGACTAAATT
>NW_013958697.1:0-1065 GCF_001266775.1 Austrofundulus limnaeus
TGTGTTTGAGCAGAAAAAAATAAAACATGCAGGGCTGCGGCCCTCGACGGCCAGGATTGCCCACCCCTGGTCTAAACCTCTGCCGCGATGACGGCTGATACGCATTCTGTCAAGGAATTCTAGGCTTTTAATTTGAAAATGCTTCCAGTTGGCCCATCCTGTCACCCTTTAATGTGATCCAACACTTCTATAAGAAGAAAAAAGTGGAACATATTGCAGAGATACTGACATTAGCCTACGTAATATTCTGTCTGGGACAGTTGTTTACATTGTGTTGCTGTGCAGTGTCTCTACAAGGACAGAAGAGCTCTGTGCTGCTGATTTGCAGCTCCTGGTTTGATCCTGCAGGGCCTGGAGTCTTTCTCTCTGAAGGATGGTAATTTTAGTCCTGACGTTGGCCTGTTAAAACCAGGCGTCTGACGTTGTTAGAGGGATGGTGAGGTGAGGGAGGAGGCAGTCCTCCAGACCAGAAAAGACGAGGGAAGTTTGGCACGAGCTGCTGGTTCCAACCAAACTTCAAGGAGACGGAACAGGAGGACATGCATGGCTCAGCAGGGCTGCTGTCACATGACTTTCTCACAGGTAGGTGATTGATTCCTGGGGAAACAGAAAACGACTACTCAGTTTGAGACTTCGGTCGCGTGTTCATATGCTTTTATTTGTTTTTTTCACAAGAAATAATTTGATCAATCAAAGTTTTTTCTTTGTATGTGTGTGTTCTCCCCAGTTCATAAATAGAAGGAAATAAGCCAGTTTTAGTTTCCACACATCTAGCTGCTTTCTAAAGTCCAGCCCAGTCACTGCTCTGGCAGACATTTTCTAAATTATTTCATAAAATCTGACCAAAACCGAAATATTCTAATAAAAAAAGACATTTCAGAGAGCAATGTTACGCTCTCCCGCTGTCTTTTTGATGCACAGACTCCACTGACTTTAGAAACATAAAGACATTTTTATTCAGACAGGCTTTTAGTAAACGTTTGTTTATTTTAAATTATTTTGAAGCATTTTGTAGAAAAAAGTTGACTTAATTACTACATATTTACTAGAGGAAAATATTAGAAC
>NW_013958698.1:0-266 GCF_001266775.1 Austrofundulus limnaeus
TGACAGGCCTAACTTAGACTAATTATACACAAATAAACCCATAAAATAAATATACACCCGATGTTTACACACCTATCTGTGTACACCTACACAAGTACATACACTCACATGAAGAACATAAATCCCATCAACATGTCTGAAAAGGGGTAGGAAGAAGTAAAACTTTTTAAATCCTACCCCTATTCACCACTTCATCTGGTTTTCAGAGTCTTATCAGTTTGTGAAGAAAACAAAACAAACAAAAATATACACATATAAAGGAGTTC
>NW_013958698.1:2057-2553 GCF_001266775.1 Austrofundulus limnaeus
TGTTTGGACTTTGCTTCAGTTCTTGATTGAATTTATTCCAGACCCTTACAGCAATGCTTTATTATTTAAAAAATATCTAGCTTTACTGAGAACTGAGACACTTCTTGATATTTTAGCTTGAATATGAGTTTTCCAGCAGAACTTGTGGTCAATCACCACACCCACAAACTTAATTTCATTTACTCTACATATACATCCTCAATTCATATTTTTAAATCACTATTTCTTTTATGATTTCCAAACAACATAAATTTAGTTTTGTTCGAATTTAACAATTATTTATTTTTATTAAACCACTTTTTCAATTAATTTAATTCTGGATATGATCTGAAGTCAGGTTTATTATGACCCCCGCATGTGGAGAGTAAGCAGGAGTCATATTGTTTCGTACTTTTTTTTCAGTGATTTTTGGTCAACCGTTGCAAAGAAACAGCTGCACCAATGAACATGAAATTTGGCAGGGCTGTAGAGGAGTCTGACCTACACTGTACCAGCC
>NW_013958698.1:3553-3856 GCF_001266775.1 Austrofundulus limnaeus
GTTAAAACTGTGTGTTGCAAGCTTATGAGCTTGTCCCTGAAGCATATCGTCAGAAATTTAGAAATCTTAATAAAACTGCTAACCAGACTTTTGTTGAGTTTGCGCGAGAGAAGAACGTTTTGTTTGATAAATGGTGTCATTCTTGTAAAGTTAAAAATCTTGATGATCTGAAAGCTCTTATTTTGTTAGAAGAGTTTAAAAAGTGTCTGCCGGAACGAATTGTGATTTATCTGAATGAACAAAAAGTGTCTTCTTTAACAAACGCAGCACTTTTGGCTGATGAGTTTGTTTTAACTCATAAAA
>NW_013958699.1:0-667 GCF_001266775.1 Austrofundulus limnaeus
GTTTGCAAAACTGTTTTAAATAGGCCTCTGGTCCTATTGTAAAAAATGTTTTTTGAATTATTTCAATCATCCCCCCTGTCGACCCATGGCACGGACCATGTGTCGAGAGGGCTGCAGCATGAAAAAGTGATTTTGGCAAAATGGATTTGCCATTGATTTCCCAGAACTGATTTTCATATGCCCCCCTGTTTAACCATGTTTGTTTTTCAGTTTGAGATGCAGAGGCTTGGGCTGAAGAGAGGATGTCAGAGTCAATGAAGGTGTTAGTTTGTGAAAGAAACGAAGAATGTGAGTGTTGGCCTAAAGCAGCCGCTTTGGCAGTGACATCAGCAAAATGGTTACCCAGGCTGACAGAGTCTGTTCCTCCCGTGTGAGCTGCACACTTGCACACGGCCACACGGGAAGGTAATGTTAATTTGTGCAAAAGGTCTTTGAGCAGAGAGGCATGTGTAACAGGTTTTCCTGTGGATGTGGTCATGCCTCTCTGTTCCCACTGTTTGGCAAAGTAAAACAAGGTGGAAAAAGCATACTGACTGTCAGTGTAGATTGTGACAGCTATTCCTGCACCTAATTCACAGGCTCTTGTAAGTGCGAGGATTTCAGCGGCTTGAGCAGAGAAATGAGAAGGGAGTTGTTCAGCACAGATGACTGTGTCAGGAAGTTGAAC
>NW_013958699.1:1667-2064 GCF_001266775.1 Austrofundulus limnaeus
GTGTAGATTGTGACAGCTTTTCCTGCACCTAATTCACAGGCTCTTGTAAGTGCGAGGATCTCGGCAGCTTGAGCAGCACTGCAGAGAAAGAGCGTCTGTCAGTGTACAGGAAGTCTGTGGCAATGGGTTGTTTGGACAGGGATGTGAAAGATGTCAGATAGTCAACGTCTAGGTCAGGGTTAAGCAGTGCCATTGTGACGTGTTGACCAGTCCAGAGGACTACATCCTGTGGATCGGTCAAGGTGGTCGTGGCTGTGGTTAACAAGTCAGTGGTTAGGTTTGGAAAAGTCTGCTGACAAGGATTGATGTCTAAAGAAGCATAGACAGAGGGGTGTGTTTGTGACAAGAACACACCATCTAGGTGGGGCATTACTGTCATTCCCGTGGGTGTTGGCAC
>NW_013958700.1:0-950 GCF_001266775.1 Austrofundulus limnaeus
TTTTTTTTTTTTTTTTTTTTTTTTTACAGACGAGGGAGCGAATACAGCCGTCAGCTCCTCTCAGAAACATTAATAACACACATGAAGGCAAGAGGGCCACACGAGCCGGGCCTGCTGTGGCCTCATCTGGAAACAAAAACATCCCTCTGCCCTTCTCATCTTCCCTCTCTCAGACGTCCCTCCTCTTCCCGACCGCTCCTGGATGCAAACTTTTCCATCTGCTCTCTGAATCTCTGCCCGCAAAGATGGAAATCAACCAGTGTTTTCAGGAGTCTGATTTAGGCCCAGTCCCCCACCAGCACCTCCTCCCCCCACACACCACTACCCCTGCCTCCCAACCTGCCCACAGATGGTGGTCGGGCTCCTGCGGGAAAACACTTCCACTTGCTGGATTCCCTGCAACACTCCAATGCGAGGCAACATTTTCTAAATAACACTAAATTATGTCGTTTTTTTAAAGCGGGGACTTTTTTTTGCCAGGATTGATGCACAAACATCTCAAGTTCCCCTTCTCCTGCATTCAGTCAGCTGCTTATTACAGTCAGCACATCTAATGGGGTCTTTAAAGGCAGCAAACAGGCACCGTCAGATGAATAATGGCACAATAACAACACTTCTCAATACGCAGACCATCTAAATTGGTTCAGTTACATATTTAAATGATGTATATATTTTTAAAAAAAAGAGTTTCGCCTGTGCAACAACTAAATCTCTGCTCCTTTAAGAACTGCGTTTGTGTGTCTGTATCCAAACATCTCTTGAAAACGTGTGCTTGTTTCTTTTTAGGACTTCTTCTGTCTGGGATGAAATTTATTTGTTTTTTATTATTGAGAAGAGATGGAGTTACAGCTGCTTTCGTCAACCCTTGTGATTTCATTTGATACTGTAATTAGTAGGGCTGTGTATTGGCAAGAATTTGGCGATACGATCCATATCATAACAGAGGGGTC
>NW_013958701.1:0-1064 GCF_001266775.1 Austrofundulus limnaeus
ACTAAGGGGGTGGGGGGGGGGGAACAGCATGGCTTAATTACTGTCGCATAATACCAATTATTTTGTCTCCACACCCTTATCTTAATTACTTCAAAGACCAACTTCAATTAGGACGTGAAAACTGCATCTAGAATTGGCAGTCCAATCCCCAGCTCCCCATAGAGGCAACGTCACTCAATTACACACACATATACACACACAATTACTCCAACATACAAGCTGAGTCTTACCAACAAATTTGCTGATAATTAATTGACATGCCAGGCATAATATTGAGCATAAATAAATGAGTGTGGTTCTGAAAACGAGAATAAATGCGTGGCAATTAATTGGCACAGGCGAGGGAACCAGTCGCCGATCAAATCGTTTCACGTGACTGAGACAAAATGTCAGTCATTTATCTCAGCAGTGGGTTTGAATGGGAGAAATGAGCAGTTTGAGACAAAACCTACTGGACAAAACCTACATTGGAGTGACTAACATGAATTTAAAAAATGACTTGAATTTTATCAATATGGACTCATGTTCCTGTTTCATATTTTAACAATAAAAAACCTTAAACTTCCAAGTGACCAGTACCTCCATCTGGCTTTTTTAGTCCAGTAAAGACGTGTTGACACAAAAGTGTCTTGTCCTCTGAAAGACTTTAGTGTCCTTTAAGACCAAGCTAAGAGGGTTTAATGTGTGTGTAGTGGAGGTGAGGCAATACAAAAAAAAGAAGAAAAGGTCATACTTGAGGTGTGTTTGCGAGGAGATGAAAGGTAACGTGGACCATCAGGTCACAAGTCTGGCTGCGAGACAAAGGGTTGCGAAGAGTTACCATCCCTAAACCTTAAGAGGGGCAGAGGGTGGGCTTCATGTTCTCTTCTGGTGGGTGAGTAAGGCAGTAGGTGGGAGGAGGAGGGCTGTTCTTGTCCCTGACCCATGTCTAAGTGGCGCTGCAGTGTTTACTGCGAGGAAGGAAGCTGTCAACCATGTTTGCTCCCATCTCAGCAAAACGGAGCAAATCCTTACCCACCCCCTCCCCTGAAATACATAGACAGTCAGACACCAGTGTGAAGAAC
>NW_013958702.1:0-591 GCF_001266775.1 Austrofundulus limnaeus
ACCCTGCTTTTGCCCGACCACGACGCGACGAACGGGGCCCGAGCCAGGTCTGGCAACGGACGCGCGTCCGACCACATCTCCAACAGCAGAGGCTCATCTTACGCTCGCCCACCCTGCTTTTGCCCGACCACGACGCGACGAACGGGGCCCGAGCCAGGTCTGGCAACGGACGCGCGTCCGACCACATCTCCAACAGCAGAGGCTCATCTTACGCTCGCCCGCACTGCTTTTGCCCGACCACGATGCGACGAACGGGGCCCGAGCCGGCTCTGGCAACGGACGCGCGTCTGACCATGACTGGAGTTTTCTCAAGCTCGTCCGTGACGCAGAGATGACCCGCCGTGAGCCCGGTTACACCATGATTGACGGATACACGATCGCGTACGCTGCCGAGTCTCTGTTGTTTTACCTAAAAGGCCGCGGCGCGCTGATTCAGAAACCAGAGTCCGTCGCGATTATCGTGGACACCGCGTATACGTATCGAACGGACGTGTTGAAAAACGAAACGCCCGAGTGGCCGGACCCCGAGCCCATACTGAAACCCATCAAGTGTAAGCAGAAAGAACGCGTCCTCGGTCGCATGTTTATGCG
>NW_013958702.1:1591-2064 GCF_001266775.1 Austrofundulus limnaeus
CAACACGACGTGAGTTCGTTGTACAACGCCGTGTGCACCGCCAGAATCACAGGGGAGTTTGACGCGACGCTGCGCGATTTTATCGCCGTTTACAAGCCCCCCGCCGCCGAAGCCATCACTCCTAACATGCCTACGCAACGCGAAATCAACGAGTACACGATATGGCTAGCCGCGTTAGGTATAGACCGGCAACACGTTATCGCGGCCGCGCGCGATCAACCCGTGACGTTTTCGGCCGCGATCGATGTCTACACGGAACTAATCCGAGACACTGTGTTGTACGAACCCGAAGCTCACCTCTCCACTTTGAACAAACTACAGAACTTTGTTGCGTTGATGCTCCGTTATCCGGTGCTACCCAAATTAGCCGTGGACACGATCCGTTGTCCCGAGTGTTATTATGAAGCGGACGTATCATTTGATACGTGGACGTTTTCATTTCACGCTCCATCATATATATACACACATGGCAA
>NW_013958703.1:0-678 GCF_001266775.1 Austrofundulus limnaeus
CAGCTGTGGTCGTTGTTGGAGCAGCTGTGGTCGTTGTTGGAGCAGCTGTAGTTGTGGTTGGAGCAGCGGTGGTTGTTGGAATAGCTGTGGTTGTGGTTGGAGCAGCTTTGGTTGTGGTTGGAGCAGCTGTGGTTGTTGTTGGAACAGCTGTGGTTGTTGTATGAGCAGCTGTGGTTGTGATTGGAGCAGCTGTCGTTGTTGTTGGAGCAGCTGTAATTGTGGTTGGAGTAGCTGTGGTTGTTGTTGGAGCTGCTGTTGTTGTTGTTGTTGGTGCAGCTGTGGTTGTTGTTGGAGCAGCTGTAGTTGTGGTGGGAGCCGCAGTGGTTGTTGTTGGAGCAGCTGTGTTTGTGGTTGGAGTAGCTGTGGTTGTGCTTGGAGCAGCTGTAGTGGATTTTGGAGCAGCTTTGGTTGTTGTTGGAGCAGCTGTAGTTGTGGTTGGAAAAGCTGTAGTTGTTGTTGGAGCATTTGTGGTTGTTGTTGGAGCAGCTGTAGTCGTGGTTTGAGCAGCTGTGGTCGTTGTTGGAGCAGCTGTAGTTGTGGTTGGAGCAGCTGTAGTTGTTGTTGGAGCAGCTGTAGTTGTTGTTGGAGCATTTATGGTTGTTGTTGGAGCAGCTGTAGTTGTGGTTGGAGCAGCTGTGGTCGTTGTTGGAGCAGCTGTAGTTGTGGTTGGAGCAGCTG
>NW_013958703.1:1678-2064 GCF_001266775.1 Austrofundulus limnaeus
CTGTAGTTGTTGTTGGAGCAGCTGTGGTTGTTGTTGAAGCAGCTGTGGTTGTCGTTGGAGCAGCTGTGGTTGTTGTTGGAGCATTTGTGGTTGTTGTTGGAGCAGCTGTGGTTGTGGTTTGAGCAGCTGTGGTCGTTGTTGGAGCAGCTGTAGTTATGGTTGGAGCCGCTGTGGTTGTTGTTGGAGCAGCTGTGGTTGTGGTTGGAGCAGTTGTCGTTGTTGTTGGAGCAGCTGTAGTTGTTGTTGGAGCAGCTGTGGTTGTGGTTGGAGTAGCTGTGATTGTTGTTAGAGCAGATGTATTTTTTGTTGGAGCTGCTGTAGTTGTGATTGGAGCAGCTGTCGTTGTTGTTGGAGCAGCTGTAGTTGTGGTTGGAGTAGCTGTGGTT
>NW_013958704.1:0-381 GCF_001266775.1 Austrofundulus limnaeus
TCACTCACAATCACTCAACCATTCACAATCACTCACAATCACTCAACCATTCACAATCATTCACAATCACTCAACCATTCACAATCACTCACAATCATTCAACCATTCACAATCACTCACAATCATTCAACCATTCACAATCACTCACAATCATTCAACCATTCACAATCACTCACAATCATTCAGAGTCACTCACAATCATTCACAATCACTCACAATCATTCACAATCACTCACAATCACTCAACCATTCACAATCACTCAACCATTCACAATCACTCACAATCACTCATTCATAATCAATCACTCATTCATAATCAATCACTCATTCATAATCAATCACTCATTCATAATCAATCACTCATTCATAATCAATCACTCA
>NW_013958704.1:1381-2064 GCF_001266775.1 Austrofundulus limnaeus
CTCAAACATTCACAATCACTCACAATCACTCAAACATTCGCAATCACTCAACCATTCACAATCACTCAACCATTCACAATCACTCGAAATCATTCAAACATTCACAATCACTCAAACATTCACAATCACTCACAATCACTCAAACATTCACAATCACTCACAATCACTCAAACATTCGCAATCACTCAACCATTCACAATCACTCATTCATAATCAATCACAACCATTCACAATCACTCAACCATTCACAATGATTCACAATTAATCACTCACAATCATTCACAATCATTCACAATCACTCACAATCATTCACACTATTGAGATTGTTTTTTCTTCTGTACATTTTTCAGCATCTAACTCGTTCCACAATTTTTACACTATTTCAACATTTCATATATCAAAACATTCAGCTCATTTATGTGAGGGCTGCTATGACTTAGTATTTCAGCTATTTAAACTTTTTTTAGTTATTTCACTTTTTTAGCCACTTTTTTGTCATTGAAAATAAATGGAGCTGTTTTCATCAACCTTAAACTCATTTAAAATATTTCTAAATCTTTATAGGACCTTACACATTTTGTTCTGGTTCTGATATTTTTCCACATTCTTGTGCTAATTTTAGCTACTTTTTTGCTAATTGTAGCTACTTTTTTTGCTAATTATAGCTACTTTTTTGCTAATTG
>NW_013958705.1:0-1064 GCF_001266775.1 Austrofundulus limnaeus
AATAAGTATAAAGTAGCAATAGTCAGTAATAAGTAATTATAAATAAGTATTAAGTAGCAATAAGTGAGTCAGTAATAAGTAATTATAAATAAGTATAAAGTAGCAATAGTCAGTAATAAGTAATTATAAATAAGTATTAAGTAGCAATAAGTTAGTCAGTAATAAGTAATTATAAATAAGTATAAAGTAGCAATAGTCAGTAATAAGTAAACATCTGGTTTAAAATAACTTCAGGATTTTTCTGACTCACCCAAAACAAACTTTGATTTCAATACTAAAAGCATCTTTAATCCTCCATGACTGTTAAGTTTTGTACGGTCTGTTATTTGAGGTTTAGAGTTTTAAAATAATGCAAACAAAACTAAAACATCATTAGGTTTCATTTCGTTTAGTCATTGTTAGTTTCACTGGAGATAAGACTATAAATAAGTCAATAACTTCATGTTCCAGACCTTTCTTTCTTGCTTTACAAAGTCTCTAATTAAAAGCACCACAATCAGCAGAACATTTCCTGTTGATCTTTTATAAATTCATGTCACGTTCAGCTGAGGTGGAAGCTCACACAGCTACAGCTAAGTGTGATCTCACTTATGTTAAAACATGCAGCATGTCCCAACTCAGTGCTGGGATTCAGTTAAACACTTTGGTTCATTTTATAAAAAAAAGAATAAGTAAAGAGGGTGATGCTGAAAGTACTGGTAAAAGCTACAACCAGTGAGCAGGTAAGCTAAGGTGAGACAACGAACCAGACTGACGGCCCAGGGTCCTAAATCCAAAAACAGTCCGAGCAGGTCCAGAGCTCGCAGCCGATGCACCTGACTCAGGAGGACCTGGAAGAAAGCAGAGGTCAAAGGTGAACCGGGCTTCCTCCAGAACCAGGTGAACCCGTTTCAACTGCAAGAGAAGGGAGGGATGTTTGGGATTAAAGAGGGACAGCAGAGAGGTGAAACAGGTGGTTCTCTCAGCAGAACGGCTGCTTCCACCAGAACCACCGTGTGTGTGTGTGTGTGTATGTGTGTGTGTGTGTGTGTGTGTGTGTGTGTGTGTGTGTGTGTGTGTGTGTG
>NW_013958706.1:0-842 GCF_001266775.1 Austrofundulus limnaeus
TGGTCATGTGTTTCTACAGCAGTCCTGTGTTAGTGGTCATGTGTTTCTACAGTGGTCATGTGTTTCTGCAGTGGTCTTGTGTTTCTGCAGTGGTGTTGTGTTTCTGCAGTGGTCATGTGTTTCTGCAGTGGTCCTGTGTTTCTGCAGTGGTCCCTTTTTAGTGGTCATGTATTTCTGCAGTGGTCCTGTGTTAGTGGTCATGTGTTTCTGCAGTGGTCATGTGTTTCTACAGCAGTCCTGTGTTAGTGGTCATGTGTTTCTACAGTGGTCATGTGTTTCTGCAGTGGTCTTGTGTTTCTGCAGTGGTGTTGTGTTTCTGCAGTTGTCCTGTGTTTCTGCAGTGGTCCTGTGTTTCTGCAGTGGTCATGTGTTTCTACAGCAGTCCTGTGTTAGTGGTCATGTGTCCTGTGTTTCGGCAGTGGTCCTGTGTTTCTGCAGTGGTCATTTGTTTCTGCAGTGGTCATGTGTTTCTGCAGTGGTCCTGTGTTTCTGCAGTGGTCCCTTTTTAGTGGTCATGTATTTCTGCAGTGGTCCTGTGTCAGTGGTCATGTGTTTCTACAGCAGTCCTGTGTTAGTGGTCATGTGTTTCTACAGTGGTCATGTGTTTCTGCAGTGGTCTTGTGTTTCTGCAGTGGTGTTGTGTTTCTGCAGTGGTCATGTGTTTCTGCAGTGGTGTTGTGTTTCTGCAGTTGTCCTGTGTTTCTGCAGTGGTCCTGTGTTTTTGCAGTGGTCTTCTGTTTCTGCAGTGGTCTTGTGTTTCTGCAGTGGTCCCATGTTTCTGCAGTGGTCCCATGTTTCTGCAGTGGTCATGTGTTTCTACAGTGGTCATGTGTTTCTGCAGT
>NW_013958706.1:1842-2064 GCF_001266775.1 Austrofundulus limnaeus
TCATGTGTTTCTGCAGTGGTCATGTGTTTCTGCAGTGGTCCTGGGTTTCTGCTGTGGTCCTGTGTTTCTGCAGTGGTCATGTGTTTCTTCAGTGGTCATGTGTTTCTGCAGTGGTCATGTGTTTCTGCAGTGGTCCTGGGTTTCTGCTGTGGTCCTGTGTTTCTGCAGTGGTCATGTGTTTCTTCAGTGGTCATGTGTTTCTGCAGTGGTCATGTGTTTCTG
>NW_013958707.1:0-511 GCF_001266775.1 Austrofundulus limnaeus
GTGATTTGTGAGAAAAGAAGCAGAACATTACGTCATCAACCACAGGAGAGATTTAAAAAGATGCTCACCTTCTTCCTGACCAGGTGGGAGGTGTTAGAAACTGGAGCCGTGGTTGAGCTCACCTGGAGAAAAAAGAAGAGGTAAGAGGAAAAATATTTGCACATCTACATCAAACAAAACTAATTTATAAACATGTCAGCCACTTTGAATTGGGGTTTTATAGAAAAGCTATGATGATAAATATCTTACCTGATGTGGATCTGTAGTTCTAAAGACTGATGAGCTAATGGCTAGTCTGAACTCAACTGAATATAACGTTTTTAATAAAACTTCATGTTGGTCCTGGTTGTGCTCAGATTAGTCAGTTCTGTCAGAATTAAACTCATTTTCCAAACAAACTGTTCAAAACTTCATCTACCACAGGTAAGATATTTATCATCATAGCTTTTCTATAAAACCCCAATTCAAAGTGGCTGACATGTTTATAAATTAGTTTTGTTTGATGTAGATG
>NW_013958707.1:1511-2064 GCF_001266775.1 Austrofundulus limnaeus
GAACCCCACATCTGACTTAAAGCATTTCATAGTTCAACTCAAGAGACATGGAG
Source organism: Austrofundulus limnaeus (assembly GCF_001266775.1). Classification (NCBI taxonomy): domain Eukaryota; kingdom Metazoa; phylum Chordata; class Actinopteri; order Cyprinodontiformes; family Rivulidae; genus Austrofundulus; species Austrofundulus limnaeus. Next base: position 1,565 of record NW_013958707.1, read on the forward strand.
GTCTTTGCAGTAGTCGTTGTAGCTTCGTGTATGGCAGTTGTATTTACAGGAGTAATTTGTGTAACAGCATACTTTGTCAGAAAGTGCTTAAGACGGAGATGTAAAAACAAGGTTTTTGTAAAAACGTTGAGTGAGGACAACATTTGTTATATTAATTTACAACCTGTCGACAAGGAGGAAAAAACAGAGTTTGTAAATGAAAATCTTGTGCTTTTAGGACCTAATGCACATGGAGAACTTTTAACATGAGTCTTCAAGAGCTCACTTCCAACGTTCGCACGTGATTCGGTGAAGTAGGCTGTGTCTAAACTCATGTACGGCAAAACTTAGGCTAATTTAGTTGTTTTGTGATATTTAAAGGGATATTTTTCTAATTTCAATCTATTTTTGCATCATCATGGTTGATATGCGATAGGACATACACCGATGGGAGGCTAGTCAGTCCAAATTCACAGCCACTTTTTTCTGGTCTTCACCGTCGACCAAGGACACAGCTCCAG
>NW_013958708.1:0-1063 GCF_001266775.1 Austrofundulus limnaeus
ACACACACACACACACACACACACACACACACACACACACACCCCTAGCATAATTATAGTGCTTTGAGTTGTTTTGTTGTGTGTTGTTGTGTCTTTATGTGGGTGACTGTAACAGTGGTAGGACTGTCATGTTGCAACCAAAACATCACATGTTTGATTCCCCACCATGCCCACATGTTGTGGTGTCTTCAAACTGCTTACCCATCAGCTCACATACATGTTGCTCCACTTGTGTATATCAATCGTGCATGATGGGTTAAATGCAGAGGGTGAATTTCATCGTTGTGTGTGCTTGCAATTGTGACAACACACTTCACTTTTAGTGTTTTGTACTATGGATAAAAACGAATTCAAGAAATGGTAGTGTTTACCTTAATATTTTTAGAAGTAACAAAAAGATTGTTTTAGAAAAAAAACAGGTTTCTGGAAAAGCCCAAAAGTGACTTTATTTTTTCCATGGATAAATCTCTTTTTTTATTTGCTGGACTGTTTAGGTTGGTAATGGCTCATATGATCCTGACCATAACTGTATATCTGCTGGCACCTTCAAGACTAAACATGTTTTACAGCCTGCCAGTTCAGAACAAAATATATAAGCAACAATATTTAACTTACATCATATAAGGCTGTTGTTGTACAGATTTCTCTGGCAGTGTTGTCCTTTATCAAATTTCCTGTTTCTTTGCCCATAGAAAAAATTTTTATCAGATACTTTGTCAACCTTTTTCGACTCTGACAAGTAAAAATCATTTTGATTGATTTGGTATCGTTCTAGTAGGCAACTAATGACCTATTATGGTCAAAGTTTTTCTATTGTTAGTGACCAATGTGGGCACAACTCCCACACTGGTTTGATGGCACCTGGTGTTCTCAGGTGGTCACCCATCCAAGTACTAACCAGGCCCGACCCTGCTGCTCAGATCAGACAAGATCAGGTGAGTTACACACCAAATATCAGGGAAACTAACATTATTGTCCATTTCAAGTTCAACACAAAATCTCTCTCTCTCTCTCTCTCTCTCTCTCTCTCTCTCTCTCTCTCTCTCTCTCTCTCTCTCTCTCT
>NW_013958709.1:0-1063 GCF_001266775.1 Austrofundulus limnaeus
GCACACACTCAAACATTCACCTCACACACACACACACCGACTCACAAACCACCACCGAACACAGCTAGCTATGCTAACGCTGCTAGCGCCTCTTTTACTTCCGGTGGTGTGACGCCGAGACGCTCCGACGGAAACATGGAAAACTTTTTCCGCTCATTTCTGACGTTTTTATTTAAACACTAAAGTTTAATCGACTTGGAGTCAGTCCCAGATGTTTCCAACACATTAAATATTCACCTCACCAACAGCAAACACAGGGAATGCTAACTGCTTTGTTTACTTCCGGTGGTGTCACACTGGGATGTTCCGACTTCCGCCTTCACTCGACACTTTACAGTTCTAACTGCAGCTTATTGAAAAAGTTAGACTCCACAGTCTGCAGGACGAACAAAACACAACCATTTATTTTATATCAGAATATTTATTTTGTTACTGAAACAGAACATTAAGAAATCATTTCAACAATTAACTTTAAACTTGAAAATCTCTGAACATCTAAAGTCTGCACATATTCTCCAGAGTTTCCTACAATTTAAACACCTAACAGACACAGTTTCCTCAAAGACACAAATCACTCTGTTTTGTAGTGAAATAGTGAGATTTTATGAGTAATAAGTGAATTTTACTGGATGATTAGTAAATATCTAAGTGTTATTATTTTGTCTCTTTTGCATCATGTTCAAACTATCGTTACAGATCTGACTTGAACAGACTCACAGAGACAGCATCAGGAGGTTTGAAGGGCAAGTATCACAAAGCACAATTAATCTGCTACCAACAAATGCACGTACAGTATCTCAGTGTTAATCTTGTTTCACTGCAGGAAGTCAAGCAGCAGAATCAGACACACAAACAGGCTGTGTGTGTACCTGAACACTTGAGTACAACAGCTGTCCTGCAGCAACATGAAATAAATCAAACCTGGACACATGGAGGAGAACTGCTCCAACTGTGTGGACTTAAAGCTTCAATACATTAAACATGTCTTAAACATGACACAAGTCTGCAGGATCAATCTTGTGTCAGCAGGAAGTGAATCTGAATTGTTCAGATTCAATCTGAA
>NW_013958710.1:0-1063 GCF_001266775.1 Austrofundulus limnaeus
CAAAGGTCCAGGAACAGAGGTCACAAAGGTCCAGGAACAGAGGTCACAAAGGTCCAGGAACAGAGGTCACAAAGGTCCAGAAACAGAGGTCAAAAAGGTCCAGAAACAGAGGTCACAAAGGTCCAGAAACAGAGGTCTTAGAGGTCCAGGAGTAGAGGTCAAAAAGGTCCAGAAACAGAGGTCAAAAAGGTCCAGAAACAGAGGTCACAAAGGTCCAGAAACAGAGGTCTTAGAGGTCCAGGAGCAGAGGTCACAAAGGTCCAGAAACAGAGGTCTTAAAGGTCCAGGAACAGAGGTCACAAAGGTCCAGAAACAGAGGTCTTAGAGGTCCAGGAGTAGAGGTCACAAAGGTCCAGAAACGAAGGACGGGTTGAAGGACTGGGAGACTAATTGGAGAGACCAAACTCAGATGGTTTGGACATGTCCAGAGAAGGGACAGTGGACATGTTGGACATGAAGACAGTTATTCCATCTGTTTAATTCTGACTTTATTTAATGTTTGTTGGTTGATCAGAGACATCTGTCCTTTTCCAGCTGTTCGTCTCACTGAAAACATGGATTATCTGTCCAACCTGCCAGGACATGTGTCCTTCGTCTTTGTCCTCCTGAACATCTCTGCGTTGATCCAGTCCAGGTTGGTGTTTGATGATAAACGTCTCACTTTATAGTTTCTGTTTTTACTCCGTACTGTGGACTCATGTCCCACAGAGGACACTGTTTGACCAGTGGTGTCCTGCTGAGGACACTGTGTTTGACAGGACATGTCCCACTGAGGACACTGTTTGACCAGTGGTGTCCCACTGAGGGCACTGTGTTTGACAGGACATGTCCCACTGAGGGCACTGTGTTTGACAGGACATGTCCCACAGAGGACACTGTGTTTGACAGGACATGTCCCACTGAGGACACTGTGTTTGACAGGACACGTGTCCACAGAGGACACTGTGTTTGACAGGACATGTCCCACTGAGGACACTGTGTTTGACAGGACATGTCCCACTGAGGACACTGTGTTTGACAGGACACGTGTCCACAGAGGACACTGTGTTTGACAGGACACGTG
>NW_013958711.1:0-867 GCF_001266775.1 Austrofundulus limnaeus
TCCCAAAGGATTCACATACACACCTGGAGTCCAGTCAGTGTGATGACATTAGATGTGTCCTGCCCAAAAACACTTTACTGTTCTGAACAATCACTGCTTGATGAGAATCAGGCCTCATAAACAGGTCTCAGAAGACCAACGTTCAACACTTGTTGACTTGCATGAAGCTGGACAGGGTTAAAGTATCTGTAAAAGCCCAGATGTTCATGTGTCCACAGTGAGACAGACAGATTTTCATGTGTCCACAGTGAGACAGACAGATGTTCATGTGTCCACAGTGAGACAGACAGATTTTCATGTGTCCACAGTGAGACAGACAGATGTTCATGTGTCCACAGTGAGACAGACAGATGTTCATGTGTCCACGGTGAGACAGACAGATGTTCATGTGTCCACAGTGAGACAGACAGATGTTCATGTGTCCTTAGTGAGACAGACAGATGTTCATGTGTCCACAGTGAGACAGACAGATGTTCATGTGTCCACAGTGAGACAGACAGATGTTCATGTGTCCACAGTGAGACAGACGGTCTACAAATGGAGAAACTTCAGCTCTGTTGCTACTCTCCCTAGGCGTGGACGTCCTGTAAAGATGACTGTCAGAGCACAGAGCAGAATGATCAATGGGGTGAGGAAGAACCCTACAGTGTCAGCTAAAGACTTACAGAAACCTCTGACACATGCTAACATTTGTGTTGACAAATCTACACTAAGTAAAACATGACACAAGAATGGAGTTCAGAGGACACCATGGAGGAAGACTACTGCTGTCCAATACATGGCTGTATGTTTGAAGTTTGCAAAGAACACCTGGATGTTCCACAGCACTACTAACATATCATCCTGTGGACACATGAAACCAACACT
>NW_013958712.1:0-625 GCF_001266775.1 Austrofundulus limnaeus
GACGTTTGTGGGCGTGGCCACAGCCCTTAGAATATTTCAAACGGGTGTGGGCATGGCCTACTGTGAGTGGGCGGTACCAAACTTTGTAGGCGGGTCCTAGGGGGCGTGGACTACCTCCCTGTGGGCGTGGCTTCCATGAATGACGTTTGTGGGCGTGGCCACAGCCCTTAGAATATTTCAAACGGGTGTGGGCGTGGCCTACTGTGAGTGGGCAGTACCAAACTTTTGTAGGCATGTCCTAGGGGGCGTGGACTACCTCCCTGTGGGCGTGGCTTCCATGAATGACGTTTGTGGGCGTGGCCACAGCCCTTAGAATATTTCAAACGGGTGTGGGCATGGCCTACTGTGAGTGCGCGGTACCAAACTTTGTAGGCATGTCCTAGGGGTTGTGGANTGGGCGTGGCCTAGAGTGAGTGGGCGGTACCAAGCTTTGTAGGTGTGTACTAGTGGGCGTGGACTACCTCCATTTGAGGGTGGCTTCCATCGATGATGTTTGTGGGCGTGGCCACAGCCCTTAGAACACTTCAAACGGGTGTGGGCGTGGCCTACTGTGAGTGCGCGGTACCAAACTTTGTAGGCATGTCCTAGGGGTTGTGGACTACCTCCCTGTGGGCGTGGCTTCCAC
>NW_013958712.1:1625-2063 GCF_001266775.1 Austrofundulus limnaeus
CGGTACCAAACTTTGTAGGCATGTCCTAGGGGTTGTGGACTACCTCCCTGTGGGCGTGGCTTCCACCGAATGACGTTTGTGGGCATGGCCACAACCCTTAGAATATTTCAAACGGGTGTGGGCGTGGCCTACTGTGAGTGCACGGTACCAAACTTTGTAGGCATGTCCTAGGGGGCGTGAACTACCTCCCTGTGGGCGTGGCTTCCATGAATGACGTTTGTGGGCGTGGCCACAACCCTTAGAATATTTCAAACGGGTGTGGGCATGGCCTACTGTGAGTGCGCGGTACCAAACTTTGTAGGCTTGTCCTAGGGGTTGTGGACTACCTCCCTGTGGGCGTGTCTTCCACCGATGACGTTTGTGGGCTTGGCCACAGCCCTTAGAAAATTTCAAATGGGTGTGGTCGTGGCCTACTGTGAGTGGGCGGTACCAAACTTT
>NW_013958713.1:0-416 GCF_001266775.1 Austrofundulus limnaeus
TCTTAATGGTCCATGATCTTGTGTCTCCATCATTTCTCCTTCATTGTTATTAGCATCTCTGTAGAAACTAACAGAATCAAACTGTTTATTATTACATAGTGAGAAAGTGGCACATATGTAAAAAACATTTAAAGTTTTTGTTTTCACAATTGGTGGCCAAATTTTGAAAAAGAATGCTTGTATTTCTTTAAGCTAATGAGTCATAAAAGGGTTATAATGGTGCTTTCTATGTTTTTATTCAAAATCTAAAGTGGTTTTCTTCAGACTAACTTAGCTGTTATTTATGCCTCCCAGAGTCTGCAGAGTAATTACCTTTTACACATTTTGTTTGGCTATTTACTGAATAATGCATGAGGACAGAAGAAGCAACTCTTCCTGATAATAAGGAATATTTTAGCTCATACTGGAGATTAGGA
>NW_013958713.1:1416-2063 GCF_001266775.1 Austrofundulus limnaeus
ACCTAACAGGATCTCTTCACCAAGACACCAAACAGACTGTTAGCAGACTCACAAAGCTCCAGTTCTTGTGTTACCATTGGGTGATAGCTTTGATAAATTCCCAAGCAGCTTGTACAACAAACAGCTGCACGACTTCAAAAGCTCAACACAAGAACATGAACGAGATCGTAGAAGGAGCACGAAGCTTTTCTCTAATAACGTCGGGGATCTTTGCCTGTGTGGCTGGTGTTTGCCTTTCAGTCTCACGTTTATGTTGAACTCTGGGCAGCTCGTTCAGCAGGTTAGAGCTGTAATGGAGCCTGACTCAGATCTGTTAGACAACATCGTTAAAGGGGATATATCCTGTAAAATCCACTTTTGTTACTGCTTTTTTTGTGCTGCTATAGTTGTAAACCCCTCTATCAAACTGGAGGGAACTGGTCTGGATGCTGACGGGGTGTGAAGCCCTTCATTTGGATTTAAAGAGACAGCGTCATAACGAGGATCTGAGACACACCTCAGAAAAGGGGCGGGGCTTGTGGAGTTAAATAGAGGGGAATTCAGACCAAAGCGTTGCAGTTCCACTTTATAAAGACACCAACTGAAGGATTTAAAAGTGAAAACAAAGTATTTAAAAGCATCATATCTCATTTAAGTAAATATATCAT
>NW_013958714.1:0-542 GCF_001266775.1 Austrofundulus limnaeus
AGTTTCGGGGCTCAAGCCTGACAGCTTTCTGGATTTCTTCTTTCAGTTTGTCAAGATCGATCTGGTTTCTGAATGTCCATGACCACACTTTGCCCTTTCGGCCCTCTGTAGCAGCTTCTTTTCTCAGGCATGCATACAAAGGTTTTGCATATTTCTGGTAGTTTGGCACGTGATCCCTCACGTAATTGCACAGGCCCAAGATTTTTTGCAGATCATTCTCACAACTGGGGGCCTGTATTTGTTGAACCTTCTCTCTGTAGCCATCAGAGAGACCCAAGTCTGCAGTGACCTGGAATCCCAGATAGTTCACCTTGAACTGGCCAAACTGACATTTTGCCAGATTTAGTTTGAGGCCTGCTGCAGAGATTCGTTTAATCACTTCTCCCAGACGTTTAATGTGTTCTTCTTCAGTATCGTCTGCAATGAAAACATCATCAATGTATACTGATGCTCCAACATCTTCAAGAATTTCCAATACGGCTGATTGGAATACATTTGGAGAGTTTCTGTACCCCTGAGGTAGTCTTTGCCACACATAACTT
>NW_013958714.1:1542-2062 GCF_001266775.1 Austrofundulus limnaeus
TCACTGGTCTGAATCGGTCCCCACCGGGGTTCTCGCGCCAATCTCTCAGACACCCGGAGGACGTCTACCAGTTCTACCTGCCTCTTTTCCCCCTTTCTTTGTCCGATCCTTAGTTGCTTAGGGGTGCCCAGACCTTGTGCTGCTGCAGATCCCATGCTGGACTCATCGTTCTCATCATCCGAACTTTCGTGAGGTAGTGGGGTTGGTGGACGCTCAATGAGCTGGGGGGGGTTCTCAGGCTCTTCTTCTTCAGAGCTCTCGTTACCGCAGCTGTCGTCACATCTTTTAAAGTGCCGAATCAGGTCCTGTCTTTCCTCCTCCGACCAGGTTCTATTTCTCTGGGTCCTCTTGTTTTGGGTGCTGCACACAGGTCCTTCCAGTGCCCTGTCACCTCCTGCAGCTGGGACGGCTGGACCTCGTTCAGTCTTTTTAGGTGGGGGGTTTTTAATGGGAGCCTTTTTGCCCTCAGCTTTTGGAGGGTCAGTTTTTATGGGTATCTGTGGCATGGCTAAATTTAGCC
>NW_013958715.1:0-556 GCF_001266775.1 Austrofundulus limnaeus
GGGCTAGACTTCCTTAGACTTTTATCTCAGTAAACAATTGTCTACCTTTTGATGACTTCACAGCATGAGACCGCAGGCAGGTGGACAGAAGGTTTTGAGATTGTCGGCATTGAAGTCCGCCAAGTGGATAATGTCGCCTCATGACACCCGGGGTTGAGGAGGGAGACACTCCTGTCTCATCCCAGCGAGCCTCCAGTCCTGTCTCACCCCTAGCGAGCCTCCAGGCTCTAGGCGCTGATATCTGTCAGTCCAGTGCTTTTCTCGGCATGTTAGTCATTCAGACTCCGTCCACACAGGCAGGTGCCCGCCATAGGCATCTCTCCTCAGAGCGACTCAGACAGAACCATCCGCTCAGGCCAACAGACAACGAACAACAACTACTGTTAACTGGCGAGAACAGAAAGTTAGATTCTTGAGAGGGGAAAAAGGTGAGAAAGTAAACAAGGCGTCTTTCTCAGACGAGCTGCGCCAGCTGCGCTGTTGTTTATCAGCAAAAGGACCTTGAAGCTGCAAAAGGCAGACTTCACATGCTGTCTTAAAAATCACTTCACTTAGG
>NW_013958715.1:1556-2062 GCF_001266775.1 Austrofundulus limnaeus
AGCAGGAACAGAGACCACCAGCAGGAACAGCAGGAACAGCAGGAACAGCAGGAACAGCAGGAACAGCAGGAGATGGCCCCCACCAGGAGGCTGCAGGTCAGGAGCGTTGAGCCACGACAGGACCTTGGCAGGCGAGGTGGGTCATCATCTTGGCAGATGCAGGGCGTTGAGTCTCCAGCTGGTGCTGTTCTGGCTCTAATCTAATGCACCTTGGCTTTAGTTTAACCTAAATGTGGATTTTAACATTAAGTTAAACACCTATATGAGCATATACTTTGAAAGTTAGCAGTTAGCTATCATGTTTCAGATAAGTTACAAATTAACCGATGTGTTGTTGCTTTAACTAAAGTTAAAGACAAACTTAATTTGATTAGAATTTACAGAGGGCTCCTTTAAAGAAGGCCTCTTATTCCTCCATTTCTAACTTAATTACACTAAGTGGAAAAGTGGAAAAGTACTGTTTAAGTTCAACTTCTGAGGTTTGTTGTCCCTAGACGACGAACGAC
>NW_013958716.1:0-496 GCF_001266775.1 Austrofundulus limnaeus
TGTTTTGTCTTGTCTTCACTTGCTTCAAGATGTCTTTAGTCCATGTTTTGTCTTGTCTTCACTTGCTTCAGGATGTCTTTAGTCCATGTTTTATCTCGCCTTTATTTGCTTCAGGACATCTTTAGTTTATGTTTTGTCTCGTTTTCACAGGCTCTGATTCTGAATGAGGACCACCAAGGATTCTGTGGAGGAACCATCCTGAATCATTATGTCATCCTTACCGCTGCCCACTGCATGAACCAATCACGGCACATCTATGTCAAACTTGGTGCGTCCAACAAAACACTGACTTCAAGTCCAATTCAATCTAACTGTAATTCATTACAGTCCAGTTAGATTCAGTCCAATTTAACCAAATTTTAATTATTTAATTTTCTATTTAAAGAGTAACTTACCCCAATGTTAACTTTTTTTAGCTGATAAACTGTCTAGAGTGGGTCTAAAATGTTATATAGTACTGTTACTGTGCTAATTTTTATGTTTTTTGTGCGTATTT
>NW_013958716.1:1736-1965 GCF_001266775.1 Austrofundulus limnaeus
GTTGATGCAGTTTTTACCAAAATTAAACTTTATTTAAAACTTGCTTCAAACTTCTACAGAACCTTTTAAATGCGGCGCCATCATATCCAGCATCATCCGGACAATTGAAAGATATGAGCGACCGAACATCACACAGAAAAACACCACAGAGACAAATATCATAGAAACAAATGTCACAGAGCTGACGGCGAACAGAAACTCCACAGAGGACCATCAGGAAGTTCATAAC
>NW_013958716.1:2965-3302 GCF_001266775.1 Austrofundulus limnaeus
CCTGTTCCAGCCGTCCAGCAGAGCATATAAATATAGCTCCAGAGCTAATTTACATAACATCATGCTAGACAGTTCAAACACATGTATTATGCAGAACATACAAACCACTATGAAATATACATTTATTGCGGGATTTATTGTCCTGCGTTATAGCTTTTTAGCCTGGACTCTTAGTAACATTTTTTTGGAGATTCTTAACTCAGTGGTATCTGTACAACAGTCTGAGCTGACTATTATATTAGGTTGAAGCATCTTCAGTTGAGTACCTGTAACTTACCTAGCCTCATGTTGCAGGTCCTGATGCGCCAACAAGAAGGTTTGGTCAGTGGTTTTGGAC
>NW_013958717.1:0-671 GCF_001266775.1 Austrofundulus limnaeus
TGTGTGTGTGTGTGTGTGTGTGTGTGTGTGTGTGTGCATGTGTACTTGCGCTCAGCTCCCTATCTGCTTCTCCTTGGCCCGTAGCCAAAGGCGTTTCCTTCTTTACTGCAATTTTTCTACTTTCGACACATGAAGAAATTCTTTTATTTCTTAGATTAGATTACTTCTTTTTTTCTTAAGGTTTTACCTCCTCAACCTCTACCAAGATCAACAATTCGTTTTACATTCAACTTTTTCTGTCACTTAATCTAATGTGTGCGTGTTTTTCACAGGAACATCTGTTTCCCATCTTATCCTGCAGCCAACAAGCAAACCGTCAGGCCGCTCCGTTTCCTCACAGCACACGAACCTCCAAGCACACATTCCTCTCAAGCCAGCAAGCCAACTCTCCCCCAAACAGCAAAACAGTTATGCATAGCAACAATCATGCAGCTTTAAAATGCATTTTTCAACAGCCAGCATCCTGCATTCCAGAGAAACAACAGCCTTCTGCACTCCTTCACACCCTGCATCAGCACAACTTTTTTTCTGTCCCTCTTTAAGTAATAAAAGTTCTGCTCTTTTATATTTACTGAGTTTTTTTTCTGTCATTTCGTGTGTTTTATATGTTTTAACAACTATTTTAAAGATTTATTTGCCTTATTATTATTATTTTTTAAATAATTTAATTA
>NW_013958717.1:1671-2062 GCF_001266775.1 Austrofundulus limnaeus
GACATGCTATATTGTAAAAAATATATATATACTTATTTATTAATCATAGAAACCATATTGCATCTGCAGATATCAGCTTTCAATTTTGACCATTCGAACATAATTAATCTATTATGGATGGGTGGGATATTAGCTCCCTCAGTGCACTGTTCCCAAATACAGCATGAATAAAACCCAATTTAAACCTTTTAGTATGATCATACACAATTTTTCCAATTTTGCTAGAAATGTCTTTTACCTTAAAAAATGAACCTCGAGTTGTTTCATTAACATTTTTATTTTTATCTTATTTATATGTATATTATTTTATTTTATATTTCAGTTATATCCACTGCTTCCTGCATTTAAATACTGTTACTATAACTGTTTTGATCACATGTCCTTATTCATT
>NW_013958718.1:0-735 GCF_001266775.1 Austrofundulus limnaeus
GAAATGAAATGAAATGAAATGAAATGAAGGATCACTGTGCGCTCTTTCACATTTGATGGAATTATTGCACATATTGTACATGTTGCACATTAAAATTGTAACTCTTGCCCATTGATTATTACAAATCAGTTGTTTGTGAATGTACTGCACAAAATAATGTGCACGTTTTCCTTTTCTTTTCTTTTTTGTTGTATAAATGATTAAACTATTAAACTAATTTGCTTTTGTAAATCAATTCAGGATATTTTGCTGTTAAAATCCATTATAATGCTTTTACTATGATTTATTTAATGGTCCTGTTTTCTTTATGTTAATTAGGCACCTTTTCTATTATGCAATGAGAAAAGGATTACATCCCACCCCCCACCCTCCATACATGTGCAACAGTAACACATGTTTGACATTTTTAGGACGTATCATACAACATACCTACATGTCTCAGCTCTACAAGAGTATATTTACCTGGTGCAGTAGAGTTTGGCTAAGAAAAACAACACCTGTTTCCACAAACACAGTCATAATGTGACAGGTGTTGTTCTCATAATGTGATAGGTGTTGTTCTCATAATGTGACAGGTGTTCTCATAATGTGACAGGTGTTGTTCTCAAAATGTGACAGGTGTTATTCTCATAATGTGACAGGTGTTCTCATAATGTGACAGGTGTTGTTCTCAAAATGTGACAGGTGTTATTCTCATAATGTGACAGGTGTTCTCATAATGTGACAGGTGTTATT
>NW_013958718.1:1735-2062 GCF_001266775.1 Austrofundulus limnaeus
ATGTGACAGGTGTTGTTCTCATAATGTGACAGGTGTTGTTCTCATAATGTGACAGGTGTTGTTCTCATAATGTGACAGGTGTTGTTCTCATAATGTGACAGGTGTTGTTCTCAGCTCTTGTGGTTTAACACAGATTGATGACATCACACGTTTTAGGTCAAAGTTAACTAAAGAAAACATGAAGTCTGTGTACTGAACCAGTTTATTTTAACAGTAGAAATTATGTCATTTTACTGGGGGATTTGTTTGATCAAATTATTGTGGGTCCCCCTCCACTCTCTCTCTCACACACACACACACACACACACACACACACACACACACACA
>NW_013958719.1:0-542 GCF_001266775.1 Austrofundulus limnaeus
GGTCACATCAGGACCACCGATCAGAGCAGGACCACCACCAATCAGACCAGGACCACCACCAATCAGACTAGAATGACCACCAATCAGACCATGATCACCACCAATCAGACCAGGGCCGCCACCAATCAGACCAGGACCACCACCAATCAGACCAGGACCACCACCATTATAACAGGACCACCACCTATCAGACCAGGACTACCACCTATCAGACCAGGACCACCAACATTAAGACCAGGACCACCAACATTAAGACCAGGACTACCACCAATAAGACCAGGACCACCACGGATCAGATCAGGACCAACACAGATCAGACCAGGACTACCATGATCAGAAAGGACCACCACCAGATCAGACAATTATAACCACCAATCAGGCCAGGACCACCACGGATCAGAAAGGACCACCACCGATCAGACAATTATAACCACCAATCAGGCCAGGACCACCACGGATCAGACCAGGACTACCATGATCAGACAGGACCACCACCAGATCAGACCAGGACCACCATGATCAGACAGGACCACCACCAGATC
>NW_013958719.1:1542-2061 GCF_001266775.1 Austrofundulus limnaeus
CATTAAGACCAGGACTACCACCAATCAGACCAGGACCACCACGGATCAGACCAGGACCACCACAGATCAGACCAGGACTGCCACCGATTAGATCAGGACCACCACTGATCAGACAATGATCACCACCAATCAAACAATGATCACCACCAATCAGACCAGGATCACCACCAATAAGACCAGGAACACCATCGATCAGATCAGGACCACCACCAATCAGACCAGGACCACCACCAATCAGACCAGGACCACCAACGATAAGATCAGGACCACCTGCAATCCGACCAGGACCACCACAGATCAGATCAGGACCACCACTAATCAGACAATGATCACACCCAATCAAACAATGATCACCACCAATCAGACCAGGATCACCACCAATAAGACCAGGACCACCAACGATCAGATCAAGACCAACAGCAATCAGACGAGGACCATCACAGATCAGATCAGGACCACCACTAATCAGACCAGGACCACCAACGATCAGATCAAGACCAACAGCAATCAGACCAGGAC
>NW_013958720.1:0-338 GCF_001266775.1 Austrofundulus limnaeus
ACTGAATCAATATGAATCACTTGTGCTGAAATGACTCAGTTTTTGAATCACTTGTGCTGAAATGACTCAGTGTTTTGAATCACTTGTGATGAAATGACTCAGTGTTTTGAATCACTTGTGATGAAACGACTCAGTGTTTTGAATCACTTGTGATGAAATGACTCAGTGTTTTGAATAATTTTTGCTGAAATGACTCAGTGTTTTGAATCACTTGTGATGAAATGACTCAGTGTTTTGAATCACTTGTGATGAAATGACTCAGTGTTTTGAATCACTTGTGATGAAATGACTCAGTGTTTTGAATCACTTGTGATGAAATGACTCAGTGTTTTGAATCA
>NW_013958720.1:1338-1556 GCF_001266775.1 Austrofundulus limnaeus
GACTCAGTGTTTTGAATTATTTTTGCTGAAATGACTCAGTGTTTTGAATTATTTTTGCTGAAATGACTCAGTGTTTTGAATTATTTTTGCTGAAATGACTGTGTTTTGAATTATTTTTGCTGAAATGACTCAGTGTTTTGAATCACTTGTGCTGAAATGACTCAGTGTTTTGAATCACTTGTGATGAAATGACTCAGTGTTTTGAATCACTTGTGCTG
>NW_013958720.1:3693-4061 GCF_001266775.1 Austrofundulus limnaeus
AGTGTTTTGAATTATTTTTGCTGAAATGACTCAGTGTTTTGAATTATTTTTGCTGAAATGACTCAGTGTTTTGAATTATTTTTGCTGAAATGACTCAGTGTTTTGAATCACTTGTGATGAAATGACTCAGTGTTTTGAATAATTTCTGCTGAAATGACTCAGTGTTTTGAATTATTTTTGCTGAAATGACTCAGTGTTTTGAATCACTTGTGATGAAATGACTCAGTGTTTTGAATCATTTCTGCTGAAATGACTCAGTGTTTTGAATTATTTTTGCTGAAATGACTCAGTGTTTTGAATTATTTTTGCTGAAATGACTCAGTGTTTTGAATTATTTTTGCTGAAATGACTCAGTGTTTTGAATTATT
>NW_013958721.1:0-1061 GCF_001266775.1 Austrofundulus limnaeus
TTCCTTTCCTTTCCTTTCCTTTCCTTTCCTTTCCTCCCATTGAAACTAAACCTGGACCAATCTTCTTGTGTGTATCTCAGTCTCTTTCTTGTCCTCTCAAACCCCAGCCAGTTGAGGCAGTATTGTCTAAAGATTGTTTTAGAAAGCATCCTGGAGCAAATGAAAAAAAAAAGKAAACTCAGAGATGAGAAATGTTTTAGGCAATGTTTAGAAAGGAATAATCTTTAAAACCATGAGTAAAGGAGAACAGAGGATGCAGTTTGAGTCGTGTGTTGGACTTGGAAGCCGTCCTGACTGTGGATTTTTCAGCCCAGCAGGGTTTCTGTTGGCTGACGGCTGCCAACGGGTGCTGCAGGATTGACTATGAGATGAGGAGAAGTGAAGTCCTGCMGGATGTTTACAGACATGAGCAGAAGCTGAGGACGAGCTTAGAGAAAATGTCCAGAAATGTCAGACAGGCACAGATGGTGTAAACCCAGAGTAATCAGAGGAGTTTAGTCTAATCAGTTTAAAGAATATAAAAACCTTAAAAAAACACCTGAGACTTCTGATAGGTAGAAACTGCTTTATTTTCTGCTGTTTTTTAAAGATAATTAAGTGAAAGTTTTAATGTAAACCACWTAAAACAAAAAGGATCAAAAACTAAAAGCCTCTGGCTCCAATTAAATAAGTTAAAGGAAGCATTAAAGACATCAAGTTTTAATGAATTGCTATGAAAGAAAAACAGTGAGAACAATTCATTTGTCTGTGTTAATAAATCCTTCAGCAGTACAAATATCAAATTACAAATAGTAGAAAATACTAAATAAAATCCCATTTCAATACATGATGCCAAATTATATTAAATATCTGGGGGGGGGGGTTACATAATTTTACACATAATGCTGTAAGAGTGTTCTATAGTCATAAAATTTAACTCACTGTTTACTTCTTTATAAAAAAAACTTCATGTATCATTTTATTACTGTAAACTATTTAAAATGCAACATGTTTTGACTATTTCCATGACTTACCTTTAACTCCGACTTTAATTAGATAAACAAGTTTTTACATGACCCTTA
>NW_013958722.1:0-350 GCF_001266775.1 Austrofundulus limnaeus
GAATGTAGTGCATAGAGCGCCTGGCATGGACACGTCTGTTGAAGTTGTTGATACCCAAGGCAAAATATTTTTAATTATTTTTTCAGGTTTTTTAATTGTATTGACAGCTGACAACAGCACAAGAAAAAAAAACAATAATACAATTTTACTGTTTTTAGGAATCTTTAATTTTTAATTTCTGCTCTCATGACCACTTGTTCTTCATTTTGTGCTTATAGATTTTTCTTGTTTCACAAGTATTTCTTTTGCTGTCACCAAAGTCTATTTCTAAGAGAGCTTTTTATATTACTGACTACATTTTCTACAATTTTAGAAAAGACAGTGACACGAAAAACAAACCTTTCAACAAC
>NW_013958722.1:1350-2061 GCF_001266775.1 Austrofundulus limnaeus
TTTCAGTGATTTTTGGTCAACGTAGCACAAAAACAGCTGCACCGGTCAACAGGAAACTTGGCAAGACTTGTAGATGAGTCTGACCTACACTGCGCCAACCAACGGATTTACGATACACCCCATATTTGAGGAGGTGGCTCCTTTCAAAGAGGGGGTGTCAGGACATATGTAAGGCTTATAACTCAGAAACTGTTCAACATAAAAGCTTCAGATTTCTTCTTCCCCCTTCTCAAGCTGTCAGCCACACGTCCATCCTCAACATAGAATGTAGTGCATAGGGCGCCTGGCATGGACATGTTTTTTGAAGTTGTTGATACCCAAGGCAAAATATTTTTAATTAGTTTTTCAGTTCTTTTTAATTGTACTGACAGCTGTCAACAGCACAAGAAAAAAAAACAATAATACAATTTTCCTGTTTTTAGGAATCTTTGATTTTTAATTCCTGCTCTCATGACCACTTGTTCTACCTTTTGTGCTTATAGATTTTGCTTATTTCACAAGTATTTCTTTTACTGTCACCAAAGTCTATTTCTAAGACAGCTTTTCATATTACTGACTACATTTTCTACAATTCTAGATAAGACAGTGTCACGAAAAACAACCATTTCAACAACAATGCCAGAAAATGTAAAGACTACAACATCACCACTAACTTCAACAAGAAATGGTAAGTGTGGTTAAGATAATATACCGTATATGCATGTTTCATAC
>NW_013958723.1:0-599 GCF_001266775.1 Austrofundulus limnaeus
ACATTAAAATGTACAAAGTCTTTGCATAGTAGAAACAGTAAAGTGTCACTTATTTTTGTAATTTTCTTTAACATTGTGAAGATGGATCCTCCAGGGTCACCATGTTTGCTCTCCATGATTGTTTCCATGCTCTAGCTCACCAGCAGGAAATCCAGCTGCAGGTTTCCATCCTCAGCTGCTTTGAAGCTGCAGCTCTTTTTCTGTTTGAGCTCAACAAAGCAGTTTTTTCTCTTCAATTTGGTTTCTAGAAGTGAACTCCAGGTGCTGCTGAAGAGCATCAGATCATTGCTTCAAACTTTACACCTGTCAGAGTCACTGATTTGTTTCTTTAGTAGTTTTCAGTCAGAACACTTTAAATCTGCTTCATGTATAAGCTGAAATAAAATGTGTTGCATGTAAAACTGGTTTGTTTCTAATAGTTGTTTATATATTTTATGGAAGCTTGTATTTTCTGTCTCACTGCAGATTGAAGCATCAGCTGAAACACTGAGCTGCTGGACTGAAAACAGCTTCAGTGTTGGAACCAGGAGGTGAGAAATGAGTTGAATTCAAACTTCTAGATATTGTTTGGTTTCATATTTACCAGCTAAATGTAAATC
>NW_013958723.1:1599-2060 GCF_001266775.1 Austrofundulus limnaeus
CCTCATCTAAACTTTAATTGTTTTATTTCTTTTCATTCCTTTCCACCATTTTCTTCTCCTGCTTCTCCTTCCCGGTCAGGAGGAGCTGGTGTTTCTCTGCAGCAGTTCTTGTTCTGATTTCATCTGCAACATGTTGTTTTCAGTGTGAGACGACATGAATGTGTCCTCTGCTGCTGCAAACATCTGGACAGATTCTTCTCAGAAACTCAAACTGTTTTCAGAAATGTTCTGAGCTGAAACCAGATCAGGTTGGACCTCCTGAACCAGACTAACTGGATCAACATGCTGGTCTTTAAAAACAGTTTTTACATGAAGCGTCACTCTGCTGCTCCTCCTCCATTCTTCAGGTAAACTCACCTGTAGACCCCTGCTGGCTGCAGAAAAGAACTGCAGCTGGGTGGGTGGAGCCAGGTGAACAAACCTCACTTGTGTGCCTGTTGGCCAATCACATCACTTTATCT
>NW_013958724.1:0-387 GCF_001266775.1 Austrofundulus limnaeus
GTTCACTCTTAAATCAAATATTCCACCTCGGTGTAAATGAGTCTGATTAAAAAAGGGTGAATAAATATTATCAGTTAAATCTGATTGGTGTCCCAACTTGGCAAAAAGCGGCAGAGTGCAGAAACAGTATCACCATTCTGTTTCTACCCTCAGGACATGCTACAATTTCAGAAAACGGAGTCATGAATTGACAACATTTACATTTTGCTTTGGGCCTACTATTCTGTCTATTACAAAAATTACAAATATCTGGGATTTATTGTGGATGAATATTTAACATTTGAAGGATGATTAAAAAGTTCAGTCAGACTCAGCTGGTAGAGCACCAGGTGCAGTTATAAATAAAGTTAAATATTGTTGTGATAAGACATTTACTGAGTTGTACAG
>NW_013958724.1:1387-2060 GCF_001266775.1 Austrofundulus limnaeus
ACTCAGCATCAGACCCCGGCTGGGGTCTGATGCTGAGTGCCCAGCTGACCCTAGCCGTCCTGAGGTTGTGTTGACAGAAAGCAAAGCTTGTCTTCTCCAGAAGTTGCTCCTTGCCTGATCTCCAAGAGATGACCCCACAAAGAGTTCAAACCAGATGGACCCTCAACTAAAGGGGTCCCCACTAAGCTATCACCCTGAATGAGACAACCTGGATGTCTCCAACATTAATGAATCGTACCTCTCTGCATCACAATTGGTCCACAAATCTGTTCCGGTTATTTCTTTAGCCGGAGGCACGTTTTGATATATTTTCTGCAGTAACATTAAATAACTAAGTTAAGTTAGTAATAAAATTACTAACCCTTCATTTGTACAGATTGCTAACATACCTTCTCTCCAAATTGACAAAACTTTATAGTGTCTTAACTTGGTCTTTTGTCAATTAACCAATAGAAAACATGAATATTCACTTTGTGAAAAAATCTCGTCTCAAGGAAAACTTAAAATTTTATTTTAGACTCAGACTAAATATACATTGAGTATACTTTGGTAAGTTTTCTGATTAAACTATTTTAAAGCCTTTAAAATTTGATTGTTCTTATTTTGAATAAATTTCCAAAAGACACCTGAAGTTTCTTCTTCATTGAGTGAGAAACATTTATTGGGTGGCTAA
>NW_013958725.1:0-588 GCF_001266775.1 Austrofundulus limnaeus
AATTTATGTCCATATGCCTAAAAAGTTACTCAAGCCCAAATAAATTAAGCACTATTCTTTAAGAAAGAAGCCACTCTCAGCCATGGCCTCAAAAACAGAGAAAATGGATGTTCAGGAGGAACGTCCTGATCAATCTGTAGACAATATAAGCAGAGCTTTAGAAATTCTAACATTCCCTCTTATAGGGGACTGGCGAAAAGAAATTGCTAAAATGAATTGCATGGAAATGAATCTACAGTTGCAAGATTTAGCTGATAAAGCTGATGTTAGTGAAAACGCTACTTCGCAGACCAAACGTTTGGCTCACATTGCTGTGTTGTTGAAAGCCAGGTTAGAAGTGGAAACTCAGCTGGTAAATGAGCTACAGGCTCAACTCATTGAGTCAAAACAACAAAAACATTTTGAGTCAGAAGAAATTGCTAAATTAAAACACGAAAATGAGCTTCTTAAACAGCGACTTGGTACCGCAGAGGAAGAAAAGGAAGTTTTGGAATCCAAACTTGGTAAAATGTCCAAGCAACGGATCATGAAATTAAACTTCTTCGAAATGAACTTGGAAAAACTAAAGATGATGCTTTGGTTCAGGAA
>NW_013958725.1:1538-1815 GCF_001266775.1 Austrofundulus limnaeus
TGTATGTGGATGGTTGCTTGTTCCGTCAGAACGCAGTTTGTAAATCTGGTGTTGGAATAGTCCTTATGCAAGGTCAACAACAAGACACCTTTAGCTTTCAGCTAGGTGCACAGTCATCTCAGTACGCTGAGATTGCTGCAGTCCTGGTAGCGCTCCAGATTGCAGTAGACCGTTCAGCCCAGACGTTCGTCTGGAAGAAGGTCACAGGACACTCACGTGTCCCGGGCCCAGAGAAGATTTGCAATGACCTTGCGGACTCTTTAGCCAAGAGTGGTGC
>NW_013958726.1:0-517 GCF_001266775.1 Austrofundulus limnaeus
AGTAGGAGACAGTAGGAGTCAGGAGACAGTAGGAGACAGTAGACAGTAGACAGTAGGAGACAGTGGACAGTAGGAGACAGTGGACAGTAGACAGGAGATAGTAGGAGACAGCAGTAGACAGTAGACAGTAGGAGACAGTAGACAGTAGGAGACAGTAGACAGTAGACAGTAGGAGACAGTGGACAGTAGGAGACAGTGGACAGTAGACAGGAGACAGTAGGAGACAGTTGACAGTAGACAGTAGGAGACATTAGGAGAGAGTAGAAAGTAGACAGTAGGAGACAGTAGACAGTAGGAGACAGTAGGAGACAGTAGGAGACAGTAGACAGTAGGAGACAGTAGACAGTAGACAGTAGGAGACAGTGGACAGTAGGAGACAGTTGACAGTAGACAGTAGAAAGTAGGAGACAGTTGACAGTAGACAGTAGGAGACAGTTGACAGTAGACAGTAGAAAGTAGGAGACAGTTGACAGTAGACAGTAGGAGACAGTTGACAGTAGACAGTAGACAGTAGGAT
>NW_013958726.1:1517-2060 GCF_001266775.1 Austrofundulus limnaeus
TGACAGTAGACAGTAGACAGTAGGAGACAGTAGACAGTAGGAGACAGTAGACAGTAGACAGTAGGAGACAGTAGACAATAGACAGTAGACAATAGGAGACAGTAGACAGTAGGAGACAGTAGACAGTAGACAGTAGACAGTAGACAGTAGACAGTTGACAGTTGGAGACAGTAGACAGTAGGAGACAGTAGGAGACAGTAGGAGACAGTAGACAGTAGGAGACAGTAGACAGTAGACAGTAGGAGACAGTAGACAGTAGACAGTAGACAGTAGGAGACAGTAGACAGTAGGAGACAGTAGACAGTAGACAGTAGACAGTAGACAGTTGACAGTTGGAGACAGTAGACAGTAGGAGTCAGGAGGAGACAGTAGGAGACAGTAGACAGTAGGAGACAGTAGACAGTAGACAGTAGGAGACAGTAGACAGTAGACAGGAGGAGACAGTAGACAGTAGGAGACAGTAGGAGACAGGAGACAGTAGGAGACAGTAGACAGTAGGAGACAGTAGACAGTAGACAGTAGGAGACAGTAGACAGTAGACAG
>NW_013958727.1:0-1060 GCF_001266775.1 Austrofundulus limnaeus
TAAACTGAGTTGGCCTGAAGGTGGCGCTACAGTTGGCCTGAAGGTGGTGCTACAGTTGGCCTGAAGGTGGTGCTACAGTTGGCCTGAAGGTGGTGCTACAGTTGGCCTGAAGGTGGCGCTACAGTTGGCCTGAAGGTGGCGCTACAGTTGGCCTGAAGGTGGCGCTACAGTTGGCCTGAAGGTGGCGCTACAGTTGGCCTGAAGGTGGTGCTACAGTTCTGACAAACACAAGAGCTGTGTGAGTTTTAGGCCTCATCCCACTGAAACATGAAGAACAACAAGCACACACAGCTCAGGGAACATTAATGTGTTTAAAAGTAAAAAATAATTTGTCACAAACAATAATTCATTTTTACATATTTTAAAACCATGACTTTTACTAAAACAATAATATTTTACAAGGATAGTCTGAATTCTTATATCATAAGCTAATTAACACAGTTTTATTTGAAGGTCTTTTTATGAGCATTTGGCTGAAAACAGTATTTAATAATACACAATGTCACACAATGTCACACAATGTCACACAATGTCACAAACACATTTAACCACAAACTAGATTTTTTGTTTCAGAAACCTTTTTACATCATATACATGTTGCCATCTGCTTCTCAAACAGAACCAGACATTTGTATATTGATATATCTACATATTTATTAAAATAGCTGGGATTTTGACAAAATTTGTCTACCTTTGGTGAATTATTTTGAAAGTACGGATGTTGTGCTTCTTCCTTTCAGTGTTGGTGTGACGTGATCTTTGTGAACTGACTCCAGAGCAGCTCCAGTGTCCGACAAAAATACAGTCAGATTGTTTTGATGGATCAGTCATTGATTATGATGGGTGTGTGTTTGCAGCCGATCAGAACCACATCTAGTGTAAATTATTATTTATTTTTCTATTCAAAAATATTATTCATCTCATTTAAAACATAATGAAATACATATACAGTATATATAATAAAAAACATAGAAAATACACAAATCAAAAATCTAAATAAAATGAAAGGTATCAGAAGAAGAAAACATCTTATAATGTCTGACCCTTTTATCCCCAGAAC
>NW_013958728.1:0-562 GCF_001266775.1 Austrofundulus limnaeus
ACTTTAAATATCATGAAAAGTTACTTTTTTGTCAGTGTGTTCAGTAAGTGAAACTTGTATATTACATAGATTAATTTCATAAAGTGTGAAATACTTTCGGCCTTTATTTCTTGTAGTTTTGATAAATATGGCTTAAAAAATAACGAAAAACCAAAATTCTCAGAAAAATAGATCATTACAGTAAGCCTTTTAGTACTATGGACCAAAAAAAGCAAAATTACAAAAAATAAAGGTTTGAAGTATTTCACTTGGTGTGTAATGAGTTTATGTATAAATGGGTTTCACTTTTTGAACTGACAGACAAAAAATTGAGCTTTTTCACAATATTCTTTTTGTCCTATATTTTCCTAACGGAGCACTTCTTTCTCAGACCGCAGGTTTACTTGTGGTTCCCAGTGCAAGTAGAATAGGAGGCAGCGCTACTTTCTGTTCAAGGATTCAAGGAAGTTGTATTGTCATTCGCAGCACACAAACATGGTGGAATGAAATTCCGTACTCAAGGTCCCGATCTATCCAAAACAAATGTAAATAACAGAGAAAAACAATAAAAAAAATACTCAAA
>NW_013958728.1:1562-2060 GCF_001266775.1 Austrofundulus limnaeus
ACACACACACACACACACACACACACACACACACACACACACACACACAGTCAAATGTCAGAGTTTTCTGCCAGGAGCTGACTGACCGCCACAAGTTCACTTTTAATCACTGAAGCTTTAATCACTCAGACTTCTTAACCATTGGTCACAACCTCCTCTAGCAGATGAGCAGATGGTCCTCACTGCATCACTGACAAACATCATCATCCTCACAACGTGATAAAAACATCATCTGTGCTTCAGTTTTGATGTTTTTCATTAGCTGAGCTCCATTGTAACTTCACAGTTCTATCCAAATCATATTTTGTCACATTTGCAGGTAGTTGCAACCCAAAGACCTCTTGACTTGTAAAAAATAGACTTACTTTAATTTAAAACAAAACGTTTTCAAGGCAGCAAACTCTACAAACCAGGACTCATGGAGAATAGAACAAACACATACAGGTGCTGGTCATAAAATTAGAATATCGTGAAAAAGTATATTTATTTCAGTAATTC
>NW_013958729.1:0-364 GCF_001266775.1 Austrofundulus limnaeus
ATTTAAGGTTGAGTTCCTCATCCTTCCGATTTAATACCATAAACAGTTTTCTCCTGTGGGAGACAACATGTTTAAATAACGGTGATTTGCACCTAGAGGGTGCTTTTTTCACCGGTGAAACTACCTTACCGTGTCGGGACAGCTCTTTAATCAAAAACTCATCACTTATGAACGGAGGTACGTTTGATAAAGTTACTTTAGTTGAGGGCAATATTAGTGGCGTCACCTGCAAAAACAAGCCTTTCACAGAAACGCCCACCTCCACCAAGCGTTGAGCCTGCTCAACCTTCTCAACAAACAAAACGACAGCTCCGTTCATGCGAGCTGCCGATCTAATGGACCCATTTCCAATCACTTCCCCAAC
>NW_013958729.1:1364-2060 GCF_001266775.1 Austrofundulus limnaeus
CGTAAACATTGGGGGCAGTTCCCCTGGATTGGTAGACCGGGGTGGTGGTCTCCCTGTTTAAAAAGGGGGACCGCAGAGTGTGTTCCATCTATAGGGTGATCACACTTCTGAACCTCCCTGGTAAGGTCTATTCAGGGGTCGTGGAGAGGAGGGTCCGTCAAATTGTCGAATCGGATTCAGAAAGAACAGTGTGGTTTTTGTCCTGGTCATGGAACAGCGGACCAGCTCCACACCCTCAGCAGGGTCTTGGAAGGTGCATGGGAGTTCACCCAACCGGTCTACATGTGTTTTGTGGACTTAGAGAAGGCGTTCGACCAACCAGTCCACATGTGTTTTGTGGACTTGGAGAAAGTGTTCGACCATGTCCCTTGGGGACTTCTGTGGTGGGACAACAACCCAAGGTTGCCCTTTGTCACCGTTCTGTTCATAACTTTTATGGACAGAATTTCTAGACGCAGCCTAGGTGTTTAGCGGATCCTTTTTGGTCAACTTAGAACCACATCTCTGGTTTTTTGCGGATGATGTGGTCCTGTTGGCTTCATCAGATTGTGATCTCCAGCTGTCACTGGAGCGGTTCGCAGCTGAGTGTGAAGCTGCCGGGATGGGGATCAGTGCCTCCAAATTTGAGAACATGGTCTTGGGCCGGAAAAATGCACTGTGCCGCCTCCGGGTCGGGCAAGAGGTCCTGCCCCAAGT
>NW_013958730.1:0-567 GCF_001266775.1 Austrofundulus limnaeus
CTCCACATCATGTGCCGCATTCCTATCTTCTGCTGGATCACGGCTACAGTTCTGGACCATGTCCTACAGATGGAAGAGCAAAAAGAGCTGCCCAAATCCCTGACTGAGTTGTACATTCATTTCCTCATTGTTCAGGTCCAACTGGACAAGGCAAAGTATTACTCAAAACCTGAGACAGATACCTTATGGGATGCAGAGACAAAGAAGCTCATTCATGTTCTGGGAAAGTTGGCTTTCGAACAGCTGGAGAAAGGAAATCTGATATTTTATGATGATGACCTAAAAAATTATAACATAGACCTCAGCACTGGCTCAGTTTTCTCAGGGATGTTCACTGAGAGCGTTAAGGGAGAGAGTGGACTGAACCATGGGAGGATGTTTTCTTTTGTTCATCTGAGCTTTCAAGAGTTTCTGGCTGCACTTTACATTTGTCTTAACTTCATGAATTCTGGTGTCAACCTACTAACAAAAAGGCGAACAACAGTTCTGCAGGATTCTAAACTTGAACATCTGTACCAGAATGCAGTGGACAAGGCTCTGGAGAGTCCAAATGGACACCTGGACATG
>NW_013958730.1:1567-2059 GCF_001266775.1 Austrofundulus limnaeus
TAGAAATTCTGTCCATGTGACATGTGACAATCTTCAGCTGAAAATAAAAATTCAGCTGCATCAAAGTCAAGAGAAGGAAGAGGCAGGTGACAGAGTCATCCTCTGATGAAGATGAATGTCTATGGTGTGTGTGGAGGTCGATTCAAACAGCCACCTCAATGAGACATGAATCCAGTGCACACGATGCAAAAATTGGGCACACCAGGACTGTACACCAGCACAGCCTCTGTACATCTGTCAGAACTGTGACTCAAACAGTGACTAAATAAAATAACAGACTTGGATAGGTCATATTCTGTTCAGCTTTAGACAACTTGAATCAGTTTTTTTTTTTTATTCTGATTTTTGACAAGTTGAATAGCCTATGTGTTCTTTCACGTCTTTCATCAAGAAGTACTTTCCCCATTATACAGAGCAGGAAGAACCTCTGACTCACGGTGTCAGTTTATAGCAAACAACAAAG
Organism: Austrofundulus limnaeus; assembly: GCF_001266775.1. Classification (NCBI taxonomy): domain Eukaryota; kingdom Metazoa; phylum Chordata; class Actinopteri; order Cyprinodontiformes; family Rivulidae; genus Austrofundulus; species Austrofundulus limnaeus. Next base: position 2,031 of record NW_013958730.1, read on the forward strand.
ACTTCAACATAAATGTCAAACTTAATTAC
>NW_013958731.1:0-656 GCF_001266775.1 Austrofundulus limnaeus
TGTGCGTGCGTGCGTGCGTGCGTGCGTGTGTGTGTGTGTGTGTGTGTACTGATGGGCGGAGGTTTAGTAATAGAGGGAACAAAACGAGATTCATTTCAGGGTGAATTTGGGATTATGAATTAACATGCCGCAGTGCTGAAAGACTTCATTTACAGCTAATTGACTGTGTTGGCTCATTAAAAAGGCTGTTGTGTTCAAACTGCTCTGCCTGGCTGCCCCTGGGCTGAGCGTGTGCTCAGGAGCAAAAACAAGGGGTGGTAACCTTTATATTAGTGAACAGCTGTAGTTGAGACGTGTGAAATTAGATGTAGAAACTGTAATAAACTGTGACACCTTCTCCTCTGTCTCAGGTGAGAAGCCCTACAAGTGCTCATGGGAGGGCTGCGACTGGCGCTTTGCTCGCAGCGACGAGTTGACGCGACATTACCGCAAACACACCGGAGCCAAGCCATTCAAGTGCAACCACTGCGACAGGTAAACACAGACAAATGTACGCTAAAACTACAAACATGCATGATACTTTACACTTTTTAGGGCATTCATGCTCTTAAAGGGACAAGGTGTTTCTTGGGCATATTTCATATACAGCGGGTAAAATAAGTATTGAACACGTCACCATTTTTCTCAGTAAATTTATTACTAGAGGTGCTAATGAC
>NW_013958731.1:1656-2059 GCF_001266775.1 Austrofundulus limnaeus
ATACTAAACTAAACTATTTGTCTGCATAAATACTGGAGAAAATGCTTCAACGGGGAGGAAATTGAATGCCTAAGATAAAAAAAAAAACATACTTGAGCTTTAGAGATGTTTCCAAGAAACGTCTTATTGATTTTGAGTTGTAGATGTAGAAGTGTACAGAGGGTAAAATAAATACAAATGTGAGATATACAGTATTTGCTTTCTGATGAAGACAGAGAAAACAAGAGTTTTTTAAGACCACTGATGTCAGCTAAAATGATAAAACATTTACATATGTTTTGTTCAGAAGTGGCTTCTTTATTCAAAGCTGTTAGTGTAGAATGTGTTTTATTTGTTCATTTTCTGTAACAGCTTTATGCTGGTCAAGCCCACAAAGAGAATGCAGTGTCCTGCAGGGTGAACA
>NW_013958732.1:0-455 GCF_001266775.1 Austrofundulus limnaeus
ATATTTTTGTAGTAACCTCGCCCACATGTTTTTCCCTCAAATCTGGGGTCTCTAGCCCCTTCGGAGCCCAACTTATTGACTTAAACATTTTCTACCCCGAAAAAAATGCAATTTCTGAAAATATTTTGTTAATTTGGACTCTTTTCCGTGCACGTACTTGCACAAAATTTTCACACTATTTCCAAGCTTACTCCAACTATAAGAGTTTAAAATTTGGTATCCCCAGGTAGTTGGGGTCCTGAGTTATGACGCAGTTATTTTTTTTAAATACACATGACGGGCCATTGCGTGTCCATTTGGGCTCTTAACATGCACTTAGGACAATAAAATTCACAGGGTAGTTTTATCTTGGCGCCATCCATCTCTCCAGCAAATTTGATATAATTTTGTGCTTCCTCTGGGGAGATATGAGCCCAAAAAGGTGAAAAATACATGTTGGGAAAGGCCCCATGGGC
>NW_013958732.1:1455-2059 GCF_001266775.1 Austrofundulus limnaeus
ATTTATTTATTTATTTATTGAACTCTCCTGCGTGTCTACATCTCCCCTGATGAGGCTGACAGACACAACTTTCTGGTCTGTGGCCTTTGACTTTACGCACGGATATATGGAGAGCCCTGTTAGGAACAAACAGGCTGTTCAATGTTGTTTGTTGGTGTTTAAAGCTCCCCTGGCCCCGAGGCCCCTATCAACACCCAGTGTAATGTCTTTACGGGGGGACCAGGATGATGCTGATGTGTGTGTGTATGCGTGTGTGTGTGTGGCTCCTTTAGGAAAACGAAATGTTTAAAGCTTTGCTTGTCTTTCTTTTCCCCCCTCCAATCACGGCGCGGTTTACTAGGAATCTACGAGTGCAAGGAGAAAAAAGAGGACGTGAAGTCCGAGGACGAGGACGCGCAGGGCAAACTGAAACAGCGGCGGAGTCGCACCAACTTCACCCTGGAGCAGCTCAACGAGCTGGAGCGGCTGTTCGACGAGACGCACTACCCGGACGCGTTCATGAGGGAGGAGCTGAGCCAGAGACTGGGACTGTCCGAGGCCAGGGTGCAGGTCAGAGTCCCCACTTTCTGCTTTTAGAATAAAATAAAATAAAATAAAATAAAAT
>NW_013958733.1:0-1059 GCF_001266775.1 Austrofundulus limnaeus
TACCTGGATTACTGAGATGCATCAGGACTTTTCAGCCTCATGTTCAAATAATCACTTTAATGATGGTTTTGCTTGTTAAGGCAAGCAGGAAGACCACTTTTGGGGGATGCTGGGGGCACGTTTAACATTAGCTTTTGTCAAATCACTTAWAATCATTTTATATGTTCACCCCTATACTAACAGTGACAGCAAGGTGACATTACATTAAGATTGTAACAAGCATGTAAACCACAGGCATGACGCTCATTGCTGGAGGACCTTTTGTGGCATTTAATTGTCAGTGTTAAAGCAACATCCTGACCAACGCCAACACTGAAACTACACAACACACTACAATAATTAACTGCCTGAGAGATTGCTACATTGTAACAAACAAATWAATTAATAAGCTGCTTRAAAACAGCCCCACTTTGCTTGCGGCTGATGGGAGTTTTAAACTATAACTTCCTTTAGCTGTCCTGCAGTGCTAGCACTGATCGTTTCTATTTATGCTCTTCATTATAACAGGACTATATCATTGTTCTGTTATCCCCTTTGCATAGGAAATAATTTAATGCTTTTATTGCTGCTTGTGTAAAACYACTGCTAAGTTGTAATGCCCTTCAGTCATCACAAGAGGGAGTGGCAGCTCTTTGCTTCGAGAGATGTGTTTTTTACTGACAACTCAGCCATCAAATCYCAGTGAGATCACAKATCTGTTTATCAAATGAGGCCTGAGACTGCCTAAACATGCATGTTTCTGGACCGTGCARGAGAAATCCCATGCAAACTCCACTCAGTAAAACCCTGTGTTCTCCGTGTGTCTGTGCTGTTTTTCTCCAGGTTTCCCTCCCACAGTCCAGAAACATACATCCTCTATTTACACCTCTTGTTTCAACTCAAAATGCCTGCTGTGAATAGTCTATTAAACACTTTTTCATATAAATTATTAGCAGATAAAAATCAGTTATTAATTTGTTATTATCATATTTAAACAGAAGTTTAGAGTGTTACTGATTTGAAAGAATATTATAGTAGCCTATTAAAATGAAGATTCACATCTGTGTTGAGTTTATCATA
>NW_013958734.1:0-292 GCF_001266775.1 Austrofundulus limnaeus
CCTGTCCTCTGACTGTTTCTGTCCTCCTGTCCTCTGTTTGTCCTCCTGTCCTCTGACTGTTTCTGTCCTCCTGTCCTCTGTTTGTCCTCCTGTCCTCTGACTGTTTCTGTCCTCCTGTCCTCTGTTTGTCCTCCTGTCCTCTGACTGTTTCTGTCCTCCTGTCCTCTGACTGTTTCTGTCCTCTGTCCTCTGACTGTTTCTGTCCTCCTGTCCTCTGTCCTCCTGTCCTCTGACTGTTTCTGTCCTCCTGTCCTCTGTCCTCCTGTCCTCTGACTGTTTCTGTCCTCCTGTC
>NW_013958734.1:6787-7293 GCF_001266775.1 Austrofundulus limnaeus
TCCACCATGAGTGTCCCCTCCAGACCTGTGTTGGGGGCCAAGCTCTGCGAGGACAGCAGCTCTGTGGTGTCTCTGGACTCCAGCGTTTTCTTCAGTGACTCTCCAGCATCATGCTTCAGAGAGATGCTCAGTGTGTTCACCATCAATGTTGGGGGGAGTCAGTACCTGCTGTCACAGGACCTGCTGGTGTCCCACCCTCAGACCCGACTAGGACAACTGGCCCGCTGCAGCCCAGACTCAGCCCTGGATCTCTGCGATGACGCCGACTTCCTGAAAAATGAGTTTTTCTTTGACAGAAACTCACAGACCTTCCAGTAAGTTTCTCCTCCCTGAGACATCAGGTCTTAGACTGACCCCGAGACATCAGGTCTTAGACTGACCCCGAGACATCAGGTCTTAGACTGACCCCGAGACATCAGGTCTTAGACTGACCCTGAGACATCAGGTCTTAGACTGATCCTGAGACATCAGGTCTTAGACTGATCCTGAGACATCAGGTCTTAGAC
>NW_013958735.1:0-1058 GCF_001266775.1 Austrofundulus limnaeus
CATCATCAGAGCATCTGTAAGGTTTGTTTCCTCATCCATCATTATGAACAGATTTAATAAACAACTAACAAATTCTCTGACATCAGATTTATCAGCTCAGCTTTCAGAATCAGGTTGTTCGACAAAATTAAATTAAACTAAATAAAATATAAACAAAGCTTCACACGTTATTTGAACCAGAACACACAAAGTCTCACAGCTTCAAACAACCATTAAACTGATGTGTGCCTCCGTATTTAGCTTTTGTTTACAACGACAGGTTCAGTAAACAAAGTAAACAGGAGGTAAACAAGCAGGTCTGTTGGGCTCTGAACACACCTGTGTGTTTGTCTGAGGAGGAAACTGTTCAAACATTTACAAGTTCTGCTTTCGATGAGTTCAACGTTTAAACACAACAGTTTTACTGTGATGCTAACGGTAGCTAACAAGCTAATGTTAGCATCGATGCTTTATATTATTCTGAGTTTATTTTCCAAACCACGCGGATAAAACCTGACTGATGAGGCTGACGTGTTGTTCGTGACTTCTCTGTGTTTAAAACATGTTGTTTAGAGTGAGTCTGTCAGCTTTAAACCGGTGTCTGAAGCTAATGCTAGCAGAGCTACCTCACAGAAACAGCTAGCCTGTTAGCGTGAAAGCTAACGGCTAAAGGTCCAGGAGAACCGTTTAAACCGTTTTCGGGTTCTAAGACCGTTGGTACCGTGAGTGTCTGCGGGGTCCTGCGGACAGAGACCGGTTCGGACAAAGTGTCAGTGTCCCGGTGAGGGCCTGCTGGGTCCCCGGTGTCCAAAACAATAACAAAAAGAACCGAAAAAGCTGCGAGCAAAGCTGGTTTTACACGGTTCCGCTCAGAGCCCGAGCCGCGTGCTCACCAACACACGAACCCGGTTCTGTTTGAACCCGGTTCCGGTCCGAAACCACTGAGAGAAAAAGCATTTAATCACTAAATATATATAAAATAAGGAGCTCACCGCATCAATCTGTCCTTCCGCTACAAGATGGCTGACCCCTGAGGCCTACACTACTACACTGTGTACTACTGTGTACTACTGTGTACT
>NW_013958736.1:0-291 GCF_001266775.1 Austrofundulus limnaeus
CAGAGGGTAGAGAAGTGGAGTCTGTGATTGCAAGGTCGCCGGTTCCACTCACCAGATGAATCAACCCCACTTTGGGTCCTTGAGCATGGCCCTTAAGCCCCCAGTTTCTTCCCGGGGGGTTTTAATTAGCAGCCACATGTGCAATGGGTAAAATGCAGAGACTTCATTTCCCCACCAGGGGATCAATACTATAAAATATAAATATAAAAAAAAGTTATAATAAAATTTTTAAAAAAAGTGCAGACCCCATGAGTAGGGGGTGTCTCATCAATTTAGTTTAGTTTAGTTTAG
>NW_013958736.1:2825-3256 GCF_001266775.1 Austrofundulus limnaeus
TCATTTATATACAAAATAAATAATTTTGGGCCAAGCACGGAACCCTGAGGCACACCACATATCACAGAGTTTAGATTTTACATCATTTTTTTGTACAAACTTTTTCCTTTTTGTCAAATAACTAGAGAGCCACTGTAGTGCTGGTCCTCGAAAACCATATTTAATCAGCTTTTCGAAGAGATTAGTGTGGTCAGTTGTGTCAAATGCTTTCTTTAAATCAACGAAAATGCTAATACAATACTGTTTTTGATCGACAGCAGTTATTTGTTTAATGAATTCCATAAAAGCCATTGATATGGAATTATTTTTTTCTGAATCCATATTGACTGTTACTTAGAATATATTGTTTATAAATAAACTGATCTAATCTGATCACAAATAGTTTCTCCAAAATTTTGGAAAATTTTGGCAGCAATGATATTGGTCTGTAG
>NW_013958736.1:4256-4592 GCF_001266775.1 Austrofundulus limnaeus
TTACAAGTATTTCTTAATCCTTTAGTCGTCTATGGTTTGTCGATAGCATTTCTTTTTGACCAATTTTTTGCACAGTTTTTTTCATACAGAGTTCCTAGAATATTGATAAACACATCATAGATTCTGTTGACTTCACTTACATACACATCCTTCCAATTTTGTTTTTGTAAATCATCTTTTAGTTTGTCCAAAGCTTTTTTTATGTGTTTACCCTTTTCCTATCCACCGTAGTGACAATATCACTGCTTAGACAGTTTCTACAAATGACAAAAACTGGCAAATGATCACTTATATCAGTCATAAAGATGCCACTCATTACCTCTGCAGGTCTTACAT
>NW_013958737.1:0-438 GCF_001266775.1 Austrofundulus limnaeus
GCTTTTGACGCGATACGGCATTCTGTTACGCCGTTTTTAGACATCCATGACACCGTCCAGAACAGCGTTTTAATAAATTATGCAAAGCCCTGCCCACACCTTTCTTGTCCACTTAGATTAAACTCCACTCGTCCAGTAACATAACTAGAACTGCAGACCACACTAATCCACCACAGATCAGCTTTGCTGCAGAGATTGATTTTTTTATTTTATTTTGTTTTACGTTTGGTCGAAAAACACATTCTGCTGCACTCAGAATTGAACTTCGTCTTCAGTACTCGTTCATTTATTAATTTTGATGTCTTTAAAGTGAAATAAAGCAAATATTATACACAATATGCAGTTCTGCTCTACTTGAATAAATTCCACTGTTCCTAACAGATTCAAATATGATTATTAGCCTACAGCAACTTGTCAACTAAATTGCTTAGTTTTTTT
>NW_013958737.1:1438-2058 GCF_001266775.1 Austrofundulus limnaeus
GTTTTAGATAGTTGTCTGTTGCTACACACCTGACTGAAATGAATGAGTGATTGACAGGCTTCTTCTAAACTTCATGACATTCTCAGGAGGTTACTTATTTGAATCGTGTGCTTTGAAGAAGTAAAACTGGCAAAACATGAAGGATACTATGTTACAAGGAACTGTGTTGAACACCCCTGATGTCAAACATTCATTTGCACCAGTTAGCAGAATTCGCCTTTTCTTCCTTCAACACCAACTGAGCCAAAATTTTCTTAAACATAGAATCAACACTGTTTGGTATACTGTATGTGAACCATCACATTGAAATGTGGATTAAGTCTAAAAGAGGTATCTGTTTTGGTTAAAACGTTTGCAATAATTGCATCTTGTCAAAATATAACACATTTTATCAATGTATCATTTGAATGAACTCTGAAATATAATCTTAACATGATTTTTTTTTTTAGAAATAGCAATAAATACATGATATTGAGCAAAAACATATTCAAATTCTGATCATTTCCCTGTGAGCTACAAAAACATTTTTGTTCCAGCTAGGAAATCTTACTATCAAAATACTATCTGAGGTTGCCTCTTTACCATGACATCAAAAATTCATTATTAAAATTAAATAAAAA
>NW_013958738.1:0-713 GCF_001266775.1 Austrofundulus limnaeus
CAACACAGGAAGTGCATCAAACTTTACATCAACACAGGAAGTGCATCAAACTTTACATCAACACAGGAAGTGCATCAAACTTTACATCAACACAGGAAGTGCATCAAACTTTACATCAAAACAGGAAGTGCATCAAACGAAGCAGACATGCAAAAGGTAAAGTAAAAACAGAGAAAAGTAAAAAACAACTTTTGGAAATGAGACTTGTGGGGAAAATGATAAAAAATAATTAAACGTCCAAGCTCTTATTTTTGAAGGGAAGATAGTTTCCTGTCCTCACTGCTTTCGTTTCCTGTCACAAATCAGGTGGGTCCTGTCCTCAGGTGAGTCCTGTCCTCAGGTGGGTCCTGTTCTCAGGTGTCCTCGTGTGAGTCCTGTCCTCAGGTGAGTCCTGTCCTCAGGTGAGTCCTGTTCTTAGGTGGGCCCTGTCCTCAGGTGAGTCCTGTCCTCAGGTGAGTCCTGTTCTTAGGTGGGCCCTGTCCTCAGGTGAGTCCTGTCCTCAGGTGTGTCCTGTCCTCAGGTGTGTCCTGTCCTCAGGTGTCCTCAGGTGAGTCCTGTCCTCAGGTGAGTCCTGTCCTCAATTGTCCTCAGGTGAGTCCTGTTCTCAGGTGGGTCTTGTCTTCAGGTGGGTCCTGTCCTCAGGTGAGTCTTGTCTTCAGGTGGGTCCTGTCCTCAGGTGAATCCTGTCCTCAGGTGAATCCTGTCCTCAGGTG
>NW_013958738.1:1713-2058 GCF_001266775.1 Austrofundulus limnaeus
TCCTGTTCTCAGGTGGGTCCTGTCCTCAGGTGGGTCCTGTCCTCAGGTGAATCCTGTCCTCAGGTGAGTCCTGTTCTCAGGTGGGTCCTGTCCTCAGGTGAATCCTGTCCTCAGGTGAATCCTGTCCTCAGGTGGGTCCTGTCCTCAGGTTTGTCCTGTCCTCAGGTTTGTCCTGTCCTCAGGTGGGTCCTGTCCTCAGGTGGGTCCTGTCCTCAGGTTTGTCCTGTCCTCAGGTTTGTCCTGTCCTCAGGTGGGTCCTGTCCTCAGGTGGGTCCTGTCCTCAGGTTTGTCCTGTCCTCAGGTTTGTCCTGTCCTCAGGTGGGTCATGTCCTCAGGTGGGTCCTG
>NW_013958739.1:0-1058 GCF_001266775.1 Austrofundulus limnaeus
ACATTTAGGATCAATAAAAGCCCAAACACAGAAGTCCAGCTCCGTGTGGAGCTGCTGGTTCGTCTTCAGGACAGGTGGCTGGTTGAGCCGGGGGGTCCGGGGGGGGGAGTGTCTGTTCGGCAGCTGCTTTTCCTTGTCGTGTAACTGACACCCGTGTGTCACAGTATTTATAACACAAAGCTCACAAGCTGCAGAGCATTCCTGGGAAAACCACTTTCTCCTGACAGCGAGCTCGCGCGGTCCTCAGAGGGTTCAGGAAGTGTCAGAAACAGTGTGAGGCGCTCAGATGCTGCAGGAGCCACGGGCGAAATGAAAAGGACCTGATCTGTCTGAGCCGTTCTGTGGAGTCCTGATTAAAGACTGATCCCAGACTGCCTCCTTCTATGTGTCAGACAGACAGAGAGGATCTGGATCAGCTGTCAGATCACAACACTGACATTACTAATTCATCTCTGCTGAACGCCTTGGAAAAGCAAACAGGAAGCAGAGCTGTCGTTAAAACTCCTGTTTTACTGACGGGATTACATTCAGACAGCTTCAACACACACTCACAACACTCACTCACAACACTCACTCACAACACTCACAACACTGGAGATGAACCGATCAAACCAGCTACACACGAGGACAAATACGCTCAGTTCATGAAAGAAAAACCCACAATGGTCACAGAAATAACTAGAATCTGACCAAAGTAAGAATAAATAAACATTTTATGAAAATAAACACTGATTTTCAACCATACTTCAACAGAAATAAAATAAAAAAAAACACTCATAAAGCTGGCCTGGACAGAAGTGATGGAAGCAAAGGAAAGAGTTGTCTCAGAGATTAGAAAGAAAATTACAGACAAGCATGTTGAAGGTAAAAGTTATAAGCATGTTAAAGGTAAAAGTTATAAGCATGTTAAAGGTAAAGATAAGCATGTTAAAGGTAAAAGTTATAAGCATGTTAAAGGTAAAGGTTATAAGCATGTTAAAGGAAAAAAGTTATAAGCATGTTAAAGGTAAAGATAAGCATGTTAAAGGTAAAGGTTATAAGCATGTTAAAGGTAAAGG
>NW_013958740.1:0-1057 GCF_001266775.1 Austrofundulus limnaeus
AACTGAATGTTTGCGATTTGCATTTTTAAAGTTCCCTAACTGTCAGAAGAATTTGCTACAAATATTCTCAGTGCTTTTTCTCCATTTATATATTTTTCCTCTGGACAATCATTGTAGTAAAACCATTAAAATACTTGCTGCCAAACCTCCACATTAACAACATCAAAACAATGAACATTCTTAACTTGGCTAAATATTCTCTCTCAATTATTTTTAAGCACCATTTATTTATTTTATTTTTTATCATTTACTGAATAGTCATTTAATCAGAATCAAAGTTTAATGACAACAATACAAAAATAAAGAGATGCAGAAAAACAAAATGCAATAACCGTTCCAGTGTTGCTTTGGTTTAAAGGGAACTTGTGTATGAATGGGCTGCTACATCACCTCTGCGATCTCTTGTGTACTCGCATCCACATACAAAAAGCATTTAAAGATATCCTCTATGGAAAGGGCTTAAAAAAACTAACCTGTGAGGGGACATGGGGAGATTTTTTCGTTTGCGGTCCCACACAATACTATTGGGTATTCCTCGCAAAAGCCACTTATTACTGTTAGGCATGCTGGCTTAATGTCAAATTCACACGCTCACCATTATCCGGGAATTAACCTTTTACTTTAACGCTGCTTCAGAATGAACATATTCACAGCCACGCATGGAGTTATATGTAGCTAAAGTGCAGATATTTTAACTCCATGCAGCGTACAATTTCCCAAAGTTGTGGCAACACATCCTGTTTCTGTAACCAGATATTTCAAAATAAAAGTCTGATTTAACACAGTTCACAAAGCATTAAGCTTTTGCATGGGAACACAAAAAGTATTGCAAGGTAGCTAACACAAAAAAGGTATTACGTGGGAATGCAAAAGAAAAAAATACAAACAACATTAGCATTTGGGAATTTATTTTCCCACTTTTTATAAACTTGTTCATAACCTGCCTTCCTACAGCAGAATATCACTCAGGTGTTCTCACTCTATTCTGTCTGATTCATAGCCAGAAAAAGATGCAGCACAGTTGTAAAGCTTAATAAATAAATAAAATATATATTTT
>NW_013958741.1:0-641 GCF_001266775.1 Austrofundulus limnaeus
GTTTCAGACAGATGTACTGTATATTTGTAATTTAGAATATGTCTAGACTTCATGAGCATTCTGAATTTACATTAAAATACTTAAAATGCTTGAAGATCTTGCTCTTTTGAATTCATTTCAAGGTTTCTTTACAGTCTCAGGAGAACAGGTTGCTGTTTCTTTATATGGTGATCACAGAAAAGCTTGTAAAGATGACTCTTAAATGAAAAAACTTTCCATTAATTGTTTTATGTTTCATTAATGTGCTGTGCCTTTTTCTGTAGTCTTCTGGGCTTTCTGGGATCAGAGCAATTCTTGTTGGTGCTCGTGGAACATCGGAGGGTAACAATTCCCTTTGCTTGATTGAGCTTTAGCTGCATCAAGGCTCTTCCATAAGTTTCTCATGTGGCGTTTTAGTTCATGTGGGTTTGTCAGTGCTCATTTTGTTCTTTGAAAATCCACTTTTCTATGTTTAATTAATCCCAGAGGTTTGTTGAGGGAGATGGTGAGTCAGCAGCATGTGATCTCAGGAGACAAGCATAGACACGGTGTTGCTGTGTTTTAATAAGAGCTGCTGACACAGTGGCAACAACCATGGAGCTCAGTTAGAGCAGTGGAACAAAGCCATGGATGTGGGCTATATGTGTGTACAGATTGTTAAC
>NW_013958741.1:1641-2057 GCF_001266775.1 Austrofundulus limnaeus
GTTCTTTTCTGTCTCCACACGTTGGTCTTCCCCTCACTGTGGAGAGATTAATCTTGGTCTCATCAGTCCAGACGTTTGTCTTTCAGAACTTTTGCGACTCATCTCTACTTTGTAAAATTCAGTCTGGTCTTCTGATGCTTCTTACTGATGTGTTTGCATCATTGTGTATGGCCTGTATGTTTCTGCTCTCTGAGTCTTCTTCAGACAGTTGATTGTCTTATTCAGGACATTCCAAATAGTTGTGCTTGCCATGCCCAATATTTGTCCAATGACTGATTGATTATTCTTCTTTTCTTAGCTTCAAAATGGCTAGCTTTTCTCCTATAGCTTTTCTCCTATAGCTTTTCTCCTATAGCTTTTCTCCTAAAGGCGTCTCTCAATTCATGGGTTGCAGCCAACGTCGGCTGCATTTAGGG
>NW_013958742.1:0-551 GCF_001266775.1 Austrofundulus limnaeus
CTCAAAAAAGTTGATTTTACATGATGTAGCCCCTTTAAGTTAGATGGCAGCAACTGTAAAGAGAATGGACAGTGCCAGGTTTTCCTTTCTCCAAATCAGGGGTCTGATTTGTCTTTCCAGTTTTCAAATGGTCCTAATTTAAGATGTTTTTTATCCACAGACTAGTGAACATTTGCCCATTTTTACTTTAGAGAGATTCAGCTGCTCAGAAATGTTTATTTATTTATTTTTTAATTTACACCCAGTTGTACCGACCTGTTGACAAATCACCTAATTAGTTGCAAATTGCGCTTTCGGCTGTTTTCATGTATTCCACTAAACTTTACAGCCTTTTTTTGACAGTTTTTGATACAGTATACTGTTTTAATCCAATTTAAATGTACCTGATTTTGTCACACACTCAAACTCATATTAAATGTCACCGATTCAGACTTACATGCTTATCTTTGCTTCTTATTATCACCAGATCTGCTCCTCTTCCCCAACAGTCTTCTCTGCTCTCTGTCCAGTGTTTCTTCTCAGTAGAAGCGTAGAGACATTGTTGTCGAAAC
>NW_013958742.1:1551-1867 GCF_001266775.1 Austrofundulus limnaeus
ATCTAGACTGGTTCTGGATTTATTTGAACATTTGTGGTTCAAATCTAGACTTTATGCAGCCCTTTGATCTGGATTTGTAGGGTCTATTAGTCTTTTTAAGGAATTTAATATTTCTGTCTCATTTTGGTTTTATTATGACAATATTATAACAATATTCAGACATGAAATTTGTTCAGAATGTAGATGTGTCTGACCTACACTGCTCCAGCCAGCAGTTTTATGATAGACCCCATATTTGAGGAGGGGGCTCCATTTAAAAAGGGGTGTCTGGACATAAAAAAAATGCTTATATCTCAAAAACTATTCAACATAGGAG
>NW_013958743.1:0-1056 GCF_001266775.1 Austrofundulus limnaeus
ACACACACACACACACACACACACACACACACACACACACACACACACACACCCCTCATAGTAGTTGTGAGGGGAAACTAACTTTTGAAACCCTCGTGTGCATAAACACATATGCAGAAGCCTTGTTGTTGGCCTCCCGCCGGCACGTCACGGTGATAACACAAACGGGGAAGAACAGCCGGCCCAGGCCGCTCCAACAATTTGAGTTTCTCTCATCCAACAAAACTGTTGCTAAGCGACACAGATTACAAAAAGGGGGGAGAAAAAGAGGACAGGAGAGGAAATGAGAGGAATGAAGAGGCTGATTTGTTGTTGTTTTGCCTCCCAGCAGCAGTGTACACTGTAATGTCTTTGACAGAGCTATGAGTATGAATGGACTCCATGTTTTCTGTTGCTGGAGCAAATGTTCTGTCACAGCTAACAGTTGAGTTTATTGTTTAGTGGAGCATCTGTGTCAGAATATTAAAATACGACAGGATATGAATGAGATTTCCTAAGAGTGACAGACATCGGGGAAAAGGGAAATGATTCAAAGGATGGTAGTGTGTGAAAACACTGTTAATATGATAGCTGATATGTCAGCAAATGACTTGAATCGTGTGGTTTTAAGACTTCATCTTTTTCTTTCTCGTCCTTCCTTGTTTAAGCAAGACGCAAAGAACTCTATCACCCTCTGCTGAAAAGCAAAGGCAGACGGTCATTATTTTTCCCCTTGGCTGTGTCTGTGTCCTCCTGAACCACTGGGCAAATTTTTAAGAATCTCTTCAAAGAAAAATCATTTGGTTCATTCATTACTTTTTGGAATCGACCCAGATCAAGATGGCAGCCACAGCCGACCTTAGAAAACACAAGAAACGGCTCTAACTTTGTCCATTTTACAGATATTGTGCTGAAATTCGGTGTGGTTGGAACTGAGAGTGTGTAGTCCAAAGAGCTTCATACTGTGCATAAAATTAACTGTTGGAGTGTTAGCAAAATATCTTGTGAACCACTAGATGGATTTTGCGAAAACTTCTAGGAAGTGTTAAGTTGATGAATGCTTACCATGAGGATGGG
>NW_013958744.1:0-1056 GCF_001266775.1 Austrofundulus limnaeus
AACCAACTCTGAGTAACAGAGTCAAATGTAAAAAAGTGTTGCAACTGTCCCCGGTGAGTCAAATGTAAAAAAAAAAAAGTGTTGCAACTGTCCCCGGTCTCTCCTACTTATTTTTTCTTTTTTGATAAAGTCTGAATCGCTGCCATCTTAAAACATCTCTAATGTAAAACCGTTGCAGATTCACTCATACCTTTTTATTGTTGTTTCAGTTTTATTCCAGCAGAAATATCACGATTACAAATAACGATAGAATTTTCGACAAATAATCGTGAAATACAAAATCTATGTCAACGTAAAGCTTTATAAAGCGTCATAATGACAGCATTAAACTACACAAAAATAATAATAAATGCTGTCGTTTTCGAAACAGCAGCAGTTTGTGTTATTCTTGGCCCTGTTTGGACAAAACTTTAGGTTGTCAATCCAGTCAGAACCAAGCTCCATTTCTCCAAACTGAGATTACACAAAAAGCTTTTTACAACTAATCATATTTCAGAACCTAACTTTAAAAGATCTGAAAGGTTCTTTAGAACAAAACTGTTGTCAGCTGTCTGAAAACATCACATCACTTCACACTTTATACACTTTAAATCAGTGAAACGTTTGCTCCGGAGGGAAATGAGCCTCTGCTGACATCTAGTGGTGAAAGAGGAGAAAATGTGATGAGAGAATCTGAAAGTGTCCAGTTTACTGAAGAGAAACAGTTGATTTGAACTGTTTTAGATTTCTGTCTTATAATAATTAATGTGTCTTATGTTCTTACTGTGTTTAATCAAGTGTGTATTTATGTGTGAAGCTTTAATCAAGAAGTGTGTGTGTGCATTTTAACAGGATGAACTCTACAACAACACATTTTATCTCTTCTGAACTCAGTCAGATCAGATTATTTTTCCTTCACTTTCACTCCACGACATTTTTCTGTGGAGGATTTTCAGATATTTATGAAAAAAAAATTTCTTGAGAGACAAAATGTTTAAATGTTTGGATTTAACTTTTACATAATCAAAGAAAATGACATGATGTTGCGTTAAGGTGCTTTAATGTGTTGATCAGAGG
>NW_013958745.1:1610-2056 GCF_001266775.1 Austrofundulus limnaeus
CACACACACACACACACACACACACACACACACACACACACACACACACCTTTTTTTTCATAAAGTCAAAGAAACTCCTCCACAAACCGTCCTCACCTGAGCGTTACTCATTTACCTTCTGTTCGCAGGTAAACATGCAAACTGAGGAGGTGGGGGGTCGATACTTATGCATAAAACACCTCCTCGGTGGTCTCTCAGAACCTGAGGGGGTGTCGTGGAATCAAACAGTGAGCTCAGCTGTGATTGGTGCGAGGTCTTCAGGTTGGAGGTGAGCCTCACCTGTAACAGACCCGGTCCAGGTGAGAGACGTCCAGGAGTCCACGCCTGGCTACAGCCGGAGCGATGTTTCTTCTTAATGAGTAACGCTCTCACAGGTACACACACAGCGTGGAGCAGAGGCAGCGCACACACCTGTGCTCACACACACACACACACACACACACACA
>NW_013958746.1:0-486 GCF_001266775.1 Austrofundulus limnaeus
TGCCTCCACTCCTCCAGAGCCAACTTCACGGCTAAAAGTTCCCGATCACCTACATCGTAGTTTCTCTCAGCGGGAGAAAGAGACCTGGAGAAATAAGCACAAGGGTGAATATTATTGTCTTCAAACCTCTGGCTGAGGATAGCTCCGACTCCAGTGTTGGAGGCATCCACTTCAACAAGAAATTGTCTCTTGGTGTCGGGAAAACGTAAGATGGGGGCTGAGGTAAACAAGTTCTTTAGTTTCAAGAAGGCTGTGTTGGCTTCGGGGGTCCAGGAAAATTTGATTTTTGTGGAGGTCAGTCTGTTTAACGGTGAGGCAATGGAACTGTAGTTCTTAATGAATCGCCTATAAAAGTTAGCAAAACCAAGAAAGCGTTGTAATTGTTTACGAGTCTGGGGAATGTTCCAATCGAGTACAGCAGCAACTTTGCCGGGATCCATTGAGATCTGGTCAGGAGAGATTTTAAAACCTAAAAAGGTGGTGTCA
>NW_013958746.1:1486-2056 GCF_001266775.1 Austrofundulus limnaeus
GATGTACTCAGTCACTCTTCTATTGCCTTGCTTGATAGATAACAGACCCTTAGATGCCTCACGGTGCGGAAGTCTGGGGCAAAAAACTCTGAGAAGCTCTCTAGCGAAATCTTTATATCTGTGACAGATTACAGCGTCTCTCTGCCACTCGGCCGTTCCCCAAAGTTTAGCCTTTCCGGTTAATAAAGAGATTATGTATGCGACCTTGGACCGTTCAGAGGGAAATGAGCTGGGTTGTAATTCAAACTGAATCTCACATTGTGTCAGAAAAGCTCTACCTTGGTCGATATTTCCCTCGAATCTCTCCGGAGGGCACAAACGGGGCTCCATACATGGTGGTTGAACAGACAGTGTCTTCGGTGGTTCCGCACGAGCGCCAGCAGAGGGAGCTGTCGTAATGCTGGAGACAGACATGTTATCGATCTTTGCATTAAGATTATTTATACATTGTCCCAAGTCCTTTAATGCTCCTTCAATACTTGACCTCCATTCAGTGTTCGGATCAGAGTTCATGTTGGCCAGATTTTCTGTTAAGAATGGGTTTTTGAACTCTGAATGAGAACCGAACAC
>NW_013958747.1:0-1056 GCF_001266775.1 Austrofundulus limnaeus
TGAGAATGTGTTGTCCTGTCACACTACACAACTTATGTCAACTTATGAAACATTATTTATGTCTAAATTGCTAATAGAAGTGATATATTTGATCAATTTGTTCAAATTATACTACGTACACTCCGAAAAGAAGCTTCCTGTTGATTTTTTTCAATTCCATCTTCAATGTAGATATCTTTAAAATGTTCATAAGTTGGCATACTAGTGTAACAGGGCCTTTAAGAGAGAGTAAATCTACATTTATTGATTACTTTATGAAAGTTTTATTAAAAATTGTCTCTCTGTTTATGAAATGCTTTGCTAACAAACCAGACAAAACAGCTGGGATTAGCAAAGATTTCTGAGGGAAAATCTGCAACAAAAATGTTTACTGACTTAATTTTACAGAATTCAGCTAAAAATTGATTTGTTAGTAGCTCATGCTGGTCCTTTGTTGCTTATAGAATTTGAAGTGGCAGCATTTGAAAGTCATTTGCAACACATATTTTGCAAAATTACACAAGGCTACATATTTGTCATTCATCAGTAGATTAAAGTTAAACCATGGTGTGATATGCATTCTTTCAAAGAGTGGGAAAAAAACTATATCTCAACAGTAGGCTGACACAGATCTGGTTTGTTGTCTCTGTTTTCTCAGACGGGCTTGAAGTGGGAAGAAGGAATCGTTGCATCTTTATTGAAAGGACAAGAGAGCAGCTTAGAGGTTTGTGTTGCCCGGATACACCACGTCTATTTATTATCATTCCCTCACCATGACCCCATCTTTTAATTTTAACACGTTGATTCATCCACTGTTCATCTCTGAAAACCACACAACACCTCTAGGTTTACATCGCCATACTGCTCGGGTGAAACGGATGAAAGCGGCCCGATATCTGTACGTGCTGGGATCAGGGTTTCTGGAGCTGAAGTACGGCAACTCTTCCTGGTGTCTGAGTCTGATCACACTAAAACAGAATTCATGCGTTCTTTGTCATCAAAATACCTTATGAGCCTCTGAATTAATTTTATACAGCCCATCCTGCCAATCAAAATCCCCCACACCACTCCTGTTAT
>NW_013958748.1:0-498 GCF_001266775.1 Austrofundulus limnaeus
ACACACACACACACACACACACACACACACACACACACACACACACACACACACACCTCCTCTAATTCATTTTACTTCCTCTGATTTATCTTGTTTTCCTCCGTCTTGTCTGCTCATGCCCAGATAAAATCCCTAAAATTGCATCACCCTCCCCTCCGTAGCACCGCTGCCTCTGTTTCAGGCCTCGGAGCGGAGCAAGAAAAAAAAATAATGATGCATCTGTTATCGCCCAGATTTGAGTTATAACACCATTTATACGGGGGACAATGCTTTGGATGTAATTATTTTGTTTGTCGGCACAGAGGCGAGCAGAGATGACACAAATATCACAGAAGGCTGCAGCAGCTTTGCACGCTGCCAACAACAGCAGCGCAGGAAGAAACTTCCTCCTGGAAACTTTGGGCCTTTAAATGACTGCGTTAGGATGAGTTGTGTGTGTCTGAATAACAAAGTCCAGCAGCAGGAAGGACACACACACACACACACACACACACACAC
>NW_013958748.1:1498-2055 GCF_001266775.1 Austrofundulus limnaeus
GTCCAGGTGTCCCTCTGATGGACTGAGACATGTCCAGGTGTCTCTATGATGGACAGAGACATGTCCAGATGTCCCTGTGATGGACTGAGACATGTCCAGGTGTCTCTGTGATTGACTGAGACATGTCCAGGTGTCTCTGTGATGGACAAAGACATGTCCAGGTGTCTCTGTGATGGACAAAGACATGTCCAGGTGTCCCTCTGGTGGACTGAGACATGTCCAGGTGTCCCTCTGGTGGACTGAGACATGTCCAGGTGTCTCTCTGGTGGACAGAGACATGTCCAGGTGTCTCTCTGGTGGACTGAGACATGTCCAGGTGTCCCTCTGGTGGACTGAGACATGTCCAGGTGTCTCTCTGATGGACAGAGACATGTCCAGGTGTCTCTCTGATGGACTGAGACATGTCCAGGTGTCTCTCTGATGGACTGAGACATGTCCAGGTGTCCCTCTGGTGGACTGAGACATGTCCAGGTGTCTCTCTGGTGGACAGAGACATGTCCAGGTGTCTCTCTGATGGACTGAGACATGTCCAGGTGTCTCTCTGATGGACTGAGACA
>NW_013958749.1:0-568 GCF_001266775.1 Austrofundulus limnaeus
GGTCTGACTACATCTAAATTGCATTTCTTGTAAAACATATACTGTGACAAAAGATAACTATAACTTATGTTTGGCTGATTTTATTGCATACTTCAAGAAACTGATGTTGCACAAGTGTTGCTGATGTGCCTAAATATATTTTGTGTTTTATTTTAATGTTTGTGAACAAGCAGTCAGGTATTATTGGCTGTAGCAGTAAAGAGTGTGTAATATACTTTGAGTCAGATTTCCTGCCAGGTTTGTTGTTTGTTTATTGTTGGAAATGTTGGTCGATTTAACACCACATCAGTTGTGATCCTAAATATGTCATGACTTTTGCTCTGAGACTACTACAACTACTCAACTGTAAGAAGCTCCACAATGACCCTGCAAGGAAAAACAAGGAAAAAACATATGTTTTATAGCTACAAAAGTAATCTGGTCTCTTTTTTCCTCATTAATATTGTGTTATGTTGTGTTTTTTGTACAAAATGTTATGTATGCCTATTAAATCTTCTATGTTTATACTAAAGCATGGAATGACATTCCTCAAAACATAAAGTCCATTTCAAAACTACAGCCCTTTAAG
>NW_013958749.1:1568-2055 GCF_001266775.1 Austrofundulus limnaeus
GGAAGGATGAGTGGAAAAATGTACAGAGACATTCTTGATAAAAATCTGCTTCCATCTACCAGGAGGCGGTCATGTGGTCGTTCGGTGTTTGTTTCCACACACACACCTTTCATAGCCCCGAAGACACACTGTGCCGAGCTCCTGGGAAACCCCTCTGCATGGAGTTTCTTCCCGGTAGTCTACAACGCAGAAAAAATATCAGAGACTCGTCACACCGATTTTATTTATCCACAAATCTGTCCCAGTTAAAGCTCCACAGTTTTTATTAGTCAGGTTCCTCCGTACACAACGTCTGTTTATCTACCTTCATGAGTTTTTCACAGTTTGACTATCTTTATAAAACTCTGCTTCATGGTAACGGCTCTGGAAACAAGTTTTTGTCTTTGTTCTTTTTTTAAACGAGCGGTTGAATTAAAATGCAGCAGTCCGAGCGCTTTCAGCACAAAGAACCACGCCCACGAACTTCAGACCAGTCACACATTACCGT
>NW_013958750.1:0-282 GCF_001266775.1 Austrofundulus limnaeus
AGGCCCAGAAACAACAACCCTCCCCAGGGGACTGTCCACCTGGTAAGACGTTCGTCCCTCAAACCGTCATAAAAAAGGTACTTCTCTGGATACACACTCATCATTTCACCTGTCATCCTGGCATAAACCGCATGATCGACTTCACCAAGAGACATTTTTGGTGGTCCACCTTGTCCCGTGACATCAGAGAGTTTGTTAAAGCTTGTCCCACCTGTTCTAGAAATAAAAACAACAATCTTCCACCTGCCGGTCTATTGCAACCTCTACCACCTCCTGACAGAC
>NW_013958750.1:1282-2055 GCF_001266775.1 Austrofundulus limnaeus
TTGATACTGAGACTGGTTGAGCAGATCTCTGCAAACTGCCGACTTCAGAAGTAGCTCTTGGTTCAAAACAGGTTGGTCACCCCTGCTGTAATCTGATGAAATACTGGTGTGTTTCTGTTGTTTAGTGTGATGTGTGTTTTTACTAATCTGTCCCTTAGAGATACAACTGTTCTGAGATGTGCTGACACCCTGATGTGTGTCACTCATATCAGGGTTAGTAGGGTTAGAGCACAGTACTACGTAATCAAAGCTTCAATGAAAAATGAAACTGGTTATAAAATATTTTAAACATCTCAGGCATAAACACATTTAAAACTCAATATAAATCAATAAATTCCTTACAACCTGCTTGGCTAATTCTAAAAACATGTAGTATTGTCTGTAAAAGACATTTTAAAGACCATCTTAGATCAGCAATAATTTAGTTTTTCTCTACAATTCCCAGAATAATTATGTTTTATTCTTATTTAGGTAGAGAGAATGTTCCAACAGTCAATTATTTACTTAATGCAGTGTTCTAGATGTGTTCAGATTTGCTCTATGAACGTGTTTTTATGTTACTGTTCTGTTATTAACACCAATTCTCAGTAGAATCCTGTTAGTGAAAACATCTGTCTTAACCTTTGAGTGAGTGGCAGATAATGTATGACATGAGTCTTCAAACATCCCCCCACAGGTGAGGAATTTGGATTTTACTGGAAAACTTTGGATTTTTGTTGCTCACACTAACCACCTGAGGGGGTTGATAACAGCAGGTAAAATAAGTATTGAAC
>NW_013958751.1:0-549 GCF_001266775.1 Austrofundulus limnaeus
CTAACAGCTAACACATACTTACAGAGCTAAGAGCTAACACATACTTATAGAGCTAACAGCTAACACATACTCTATGAGCTAACAGCTAACACATACTCTATGAGCTAACAGCTAACACAGACTTACAGAGCTAACAGCTAACACATACTTACAGAGCTAACAGCTAACACATACTTACAGAGCTAACAGCTAACACACACTCTATGAGCTAACAGCTAACACACACTCTATGAGCTAAAAGCTAACACATACTTACAGAGCTAACATCTAACACAGACTTTATGAGCTAACAGCTAGCACATACTCTATGAGTTAACAGCTAACACATACTTATAGAGCTAACAGCTAACACATACTCTATGAGCTAACAGCTAACACATACTTATAGCGCTAACAGCTAACACATATGAGCTAACAGCTAACACATACTTACAGAGCTAACAGCTAACACATACTTACAGAGCTAACAGCTAACACATACTCTATGAGCTAACAGCTAACACATACTTACAGAGCTAACAGCTAACACATACTCCATGAGCTAACAGC
>NW_013958751.1:1549-2055 GCF_001266775.1 Austrofundulus limnaeus
CTTACAGAGCTAACAGCTAACACATACTTACAGAGCTAACAGCTAACACATACTTACAGAGCTAACAGCTAACACATACTCTATGAGCTAACAGCTAACACATACTTACAGAGCTAACAGCTAACACATACTCCATGAGCTAACAGTTAACACATACTTATAGCACTAACAGCTAGTAACCCCTAGAGGGCAGCACCATCAAAACGTCTTCAGCATATTTCGAGGGTTGTACGGTTTGGAGCAGGTTCTGTAGGATTTGACATTTCTGCAGAAGAATATAAAGTTTCTATCATCATCCTTGGATGATGGTCAGTATTTGAGTTTATCTGATCTAAAATCAGAAGTTACAGTAAAGACAATCAGAAGGAGACAGGATGGAGGAATTCCTGAATCTTTCCAACCTTTGTGACCTTGAGTTGGTGCCCTGCAGGAAGACTGCTGCAGAGTTGTTTCTGTCATTGTGCTGAAGGTTTCTCCATCAGCAGCAGGATGATGTCATTCTGTGA
>NW_013958752.1:0-1055 GCF_001266775.1 Austrofundulus limnaeus
TAATCTGAACTTTGATTAATCTGAATTTACTCTGATTAATCTGAACTTACTCTGATTAATCTGAATTTACTCTGATTAATCTGAATTTACTCTGATTAATCTGTGATTAATCTGAATTTACTGTGATTAATCTGAATTTACTGCGATTAATCTGTGATTAATCTGAACTTACTCTGATTAATCTGAACTTTGATTAATCTGAACTTACTCTGATTAATCTGAACTTACTCTGATTAATCTGTGATTAATCTGAAGTTTGCTCACACGCTGCATGTTGTTTCATCCCTTCCTGAAGCTGACTGTTGTACCTGAAGCAGACATTTATAAAGAGTCAAAAGGATAAAAAGTGCAGATAAAGAGACGATGTCCACAGAGGACTCCTTGTTTTTAAACATAAAAGTACAAAATAATTTACAAATGATTGAGAAGTTTTGTGTGTTTTCTAATGGAGTTGTGTGAAAGTGCAGATAAATCTAGGCCTGTTTGTGTTATTGTTGTGTTTTGTGTGTGGAGATGTAAGCCTGCTGCTGTTTGTTTCTGCAGACATGAAGGAGCCGGTGTTCCAGTACATCAGACCACCTGTGTACCACCCTCCACAGGTCAAGTACCCACACAAACAGCCGCTGCGCTACCTGGACCGCTACAGAGACGGGAAACCGCACACCTACGGGATCTACTGATCATGGTCCATGTTGGAATGGTTTTTCTGCAGCGTGTCACACACTGCAGAAAAACCATTCAAACTAATTATTCCTCAAGTTAAATGTTGTTATTTTGAAAAGAATAAAATCATTTCTCACCATGTTTGGACTGATTTTTGTTTCACTTTTATACTTTTTTAAGGTTCGACTGTTATAATTTGGAGACCAGATATATTTGTAGGAAAAAAAAGAAATAAAAAAACAAGCTAAGTTGTAGAGAATTAGATAATTAGCAGAATGATCTCAGATTAAACATTTTTAAATAAAGTAAATAAATGAAATTTGAAGACTTACGGTATCTTTACAAATTAAGCAAAATATATTTTTCCATTAGATCTTCCTGTGTCTTAAAAC
>NW_013958753.1:0-265 GCF_001266775.1 Austrofundulus limnaeus
AGAAAAACCTCAGAGGGATTAACAGGCTGATGTTTTCACAGGTGTTAGTACAGTTTAGTGAAGGAAGAAAACGAGATCAGACACGCAGCCTGACATGACTCAAACATTGATGATTATTGGTAATAAGGACTTTTCTTCAAGCTTCTCTTAAAGTATTTTGTGAACTTTTGAGTATTTTTGTCTTGACAGGAGTCTTTTAGGTTTTACAGAAAGCCATACAGCGTGATCTAAACGCGCGAAAGTTCCGTCTACCACAACCAGACAT
>NW_013958753.1:1121-1344 GCF_001266775.1 Austrofundulus limnaeus
TTTGTTGTACATTTCTTTATGATTCTGAAAGTTTACATTAATATTGGTCAAATTTAGCGTTTCTGATCGTAGTATTCTTTAAAAAACTGTAAAATTATTTTTCTTGTTGAATACACATTCCACAATGTTACCAGATGTGTTTTTGGGCATTATTTCAGTTATTGTGACTTTGCATATACATTTTTGCACTAATTAATTTTTTGATCCTT
This sequence comes from Austrofundulus limnaeus, assembly GCF_001266775.1. Classification (NCBI taxonomy): domain Eukaryota; kingdom Metazoa; phylum Chordata; class Actinopteri; order Cyprinodontiformes; family Rivulidae; genus Austrofundulus; species Austrofundulus limnaeus. Next base: position 1,331 of record NW_013958753.1, read on the forward strand.
TTATGTCCTTTTTT
>NW_013958753.1:2344-2911 GCF_001266775.1 Austrofundulus limnaeus
GGGCATTATTTCAGTTATTGTGACTTTGCATATACATTTTTGCACTAATTAATTTTTTGATCCTTTTATGTCCTTTTTTTCTAGATTTTGAGATCAGTATTGTTGAAGATGAATCACAGTCATCGGTACAGCCTCTCGTCCCCCCAACATCACCAGTTTCATGGTCAGATCATCCGTCATCTCCAGCTTCTTCCTGTTCATCAGATTCAACTATTATCCTCAAAAGTACAAAGAACAAGAAGAAGGGTCTAGAAGAGCTTGATCGTGATGAAGCAAAACAGGTCAAAAACAAACTTCAAAGTTATTTTCAGTGCTTAACTAAATTTTGTAAACATTAACCGTTTTGGGCAATTTGACGGAATTTAATCAGAATTATTCTTTTTTACAGAAGGTGTATCCTGTTCTGAGGTCAAACACAAAGGGTGAAGAAATCTTCAGTGAATACAACAAAACTAAAATACTGTCAGATGCAACTCGTCGACAAATGGTCAACATACTGGTGTCAGATATGATAGAATCACATGGGTAAGAGTTTTTTGGTTATGTAAGTGTCAATGGGCCTCATGC
>NW_013958754.1:0-691 GCF_001266775.1 Austrofundulus limnaeus
AGGAGTAAGACGCTCATGTTTAGCTGCTCTTTAGATGCTGTCAGGAGTAAGATGCTCATGTTTAGCTGCTCTTTAGCTGCTGTCAGGAGTAAGACGCTCATGTTTAGCTGCTCTTTAGATGCTGTCAGGAGTAAGATGCTCATGTTTAGCTGCTCTTTAGCTGCTGTCAGGAGTCAAAGGCTGGTGTTTAGCTGCTCTTTAGCTGCTGTCAGGAGTAAGACGCTCATGTTTAGCTGCTCTTTAGCTGCTGTCAGGAGTCAAAGGCTGGTGTTTAGCTGCTCTTTAGCTGCTGTCAGGGGTAAGACGTTCATGTTTAGCTGCTCTTTAGCTGCTGTCAGGAGTAAGATGCTCATGTTTAGCTGCTCTTTAGCTGCTGTCAAGAGTTAGCTGCTCATGTTTAGCTGCTCTTTAGCTGCTGTCAGGAGTCAAAGGCTGGTGTTTAGCTGCTCTTTGGCTGCTGTCAGGAGTAAGACGCTCATGTTTAGCTGCTCTTTAGCTGCTGTCAGGAGTAAGACGCTCATGTTTAGCTGCTCTTTAGCTGCTGTCAGGAGTAAGACGCTCATGTTTAGCTGCTCTTTAGATGCTGTCAGGAGTAAGATGCTCATGTTTAGCTGCTCTTTAGCTGCTGTCAGGAGTAAGACGCTCATGTTTAGCTGCTCTTTAGATGCTGTCAGGAGTAAGATGCTCATGT
>NW_013958754.1:1691-2055 GCF_001266775.1 Austrofundulus limnaeus
AAAACCTGAGTTTCCATCTAGTGTCGCCACATTTTTGGCGCTGTTGGTAGGATTATGCTTTTTATGAACATCTGAGACCAGTGTTTGTGTTTTTCAATATTTGTGTTTGTGTATTTTTTTTCTTATTTTTTTCTTTTTTGTGCAGATTGGCCGATCCAGAGACAGAGCAGCAGTGGTTCCATGTAGAGCTTCAAAGTGGTGGGTGAGGTGTTAATAGTTTACCCTTAGGTTGTCTTTGTTTTTTTGCACTACAATAATTATAAGAAGCAGCATAAGCTTGTGATAATGGAAGAAGAAATTCAGGAACTGAAAAAGTTGGTAGCAAGCTTAAGAGCTGATAATGACCAGTTGCGACAAGGGCAGG
>NW_013958755.1:0-376 GCF_001266775.1 Austrofundulus limnaeus
TGCGAGACTCTAGGGTCACGTGTTTAAAACATGATCTTGAGGCGGAAAAAAATGAACGAAAAATGAGCTAACAAGCAAACAAAAACTAATTTTCACCTGGAGTGGGAAGAGGACTCATATGTAATTCGAGTGCTGCCTTGTCCAAAAAGGATACTGTGGAACAGAATTTCAAAACAATGCACAAACGCGGATTTCCTCCTAAAACCGTGCAGCATCGATTTTTCACACCAGAGGTAAGGCTAATGTTGCCCATCCTGCATCAACACAAAAAAGGTCTTTCAGCGATGACCAAGTTGTTAAATAAGTGTTTGATGCTGCAGACATGCGTTTCTGTGATTTTGAAAATAAAAGTGAGATTGAGTCAGCTATAAAGACC
>NW_013958755.1:1376-2054 GCF_001266775.1 Austrofundulus limnaeus
GGGGCTATCCATCATGTCAACCAGTGCCCCCCTCCAAAAAAATAGGGCCCCACCCAAACCACTACAATTTTGTGATGCACCTAGTAGCATGACATTTATTAGAAATAAAGACTTCTGAGTTCTGGTGCATTTGTGCATGCTGGGGTCATTATGTTACTGCTATGCGGTATCCAGTTTAAATCCATAATTCAAAGGTTATATTAACTTATTTAATGAAACATTTAATTATTTAATTGCATTTTTCATCATTTAAATGTTTATTGAATTATTTATTTAACTATTCAATTACTTATTTATTTATCTATTAATGCATTTAATAATTTAATTACAAATTTAGTTAATTAATTATATTTTTCATTGTTTAATAAATTATTTATTTCATGATTTAATTTATTTAATGTGGCACTCCTGATGTTCGATACGCTTTGTGTGTGAGGGTCATAATAATTTGACCCCCGCTTCGCATGCAGGTGTCATAAAAACCATACTTTCACATCAATTTATCGTAGAAACTACTTTTTTTTTGTGATTTTCAGTGAGAATTTTTTAAACTGATGTAGAACCTAATAGGCTATTTTATTAGTGTTTGTATTTTTTTCATATGTCCTATCCATCTGTCCAACTCCAGTATACCTTTTTTAAACTTATCAGTTTGACAATGTTGTTGGCATGCCAACA
>NW_013958756.1:0-676 GCF_001266775.1 Austrofundulus limnaeus
TCCTGCAGCTGAGGACAAACGTCCTGCAGCTGAGGACAAACGTCCTGCAGCTGAGGACAAATGTCCTGCAGCAGCTGAGGACAAATGTCCTGCAGCTGAGGACAAACGTCCTGCAGCTGAGGACAAACGTCCTGCAGCTGAGGACAAATGTCCTGCAGCTGAGGACAAATGTCCTGCAGCAGCTGAGGACAAATGTCCTGCAGCTGAGGACAAACGTCCTGCAGACGTCCTGCAGCTGAGGACAAATGTCCTGCAGCTGAGGACAAATGTCCTGCAGCTGAGGACAAACGTCCTGCAGCTGAGGACAAATGTCCTGCAGCTGAGGACAAATGTCCTGCAGCTGAGGACAAACGTCCTGCAGCTGAGGACAAACGTCCTGCAGCTGAGGACAAATGTCCTGCAGCAGCTGAGGACAAATGTCCTGCAGCTGAGGACAAATGTCCTGCAGCTGAGGACAAACGTCCTGCAGACGTCCTGCAGCTGAGGACAAATGTCCTGCAGCTGAGGACAAACAAAGAAGAAAGTCCAGCTGCAGTCAGAAAAATTCATCCCCTCATCATAAAAACAGCTGAAGAATTTGACCTTTGAAAGACTTATTTTAGCTGTTTGTTTGGAACTACTGTCCAACAGACAGACAGCCTGAGGGACAGAGGACACACAGGACACAGGACACAGA
>NW_013958756.1:1676-2054 GCF_001266775.1 Austrofundulus limnaeus
TCCAGCTGTGGAACAACTGTACTGAGGAGGTCCAGCTGTGGAACATCTGTACTGAGGTCCAGCTGTGGAACATCTGTACTGAGGAGGTCCAGCTGTGGAACATCTGTACTGAGGAGGTCCAGCTGTGGAACTGTACTGAGGAGGTCCAGCTGTGGAACAACTGTACTGAGGAGGTCCAGCTGTGGAACTGTACAGAGGAGGTCCAGATGTGGAACAGGAACCTGACTCCTGTCTGAAGTTCTGCTTCTGTTTCAGCTGAAACTTTCACTCTTCATCCAACAGTTGAGGTGAAGTTCTGCAGCTTTCATCACGTCCTGAGCAGGTCTGAGGAGCCTTCATCAGGTAAGAGAACTGTCAGGATCATTGTATGTGTAAGAG
>NW_013958757.1:0-537 GCF_001266775.1 Austrofundulus limnaeus
TCACCTCACCTAATCTCATCTCATCTCACCTCATCTCACCTCATCTCATCTCACCTCATCTCACCTCACCTAATCTCATCTCATCTCACCTCATCTCACCTCATCTCATCTCATCTCACCTCATCTCACCTCATCTCACCTCATCTCACCTCATCTCATCTCTCAACATGTCTGAACTAATTATATCTTATCTTGTCTCATTTCATCTCATCTTAATTTTATATGAAACTTCTCATTCTGATGTACGTTTCCCCTTCATCTCATTTCATGTTTTCTGCCTTGTCTCGTTTATTCTCATCCCATTTATTCTCACTGACTTTTGTATTTAATCACATCTTTCTCCTCTCATTTAATGTAATCTCTTTTAATCCCATCTCATCTGAACACATTTTATCTTGTCAATTTGGGATTGATCTTATTTTGTCTCATCTAATCTCATCTCATATTTACCATCTTAATTTTTATGAAGCTCCTTAAGATGATTTACATATCTAAATTGTCCCATCTCATCATCAACCTCATTGTCTCATCTAATCT
>NW_013958757.1:1537-2054 GCF_001266775.1 Austrofundulus limnaeus
GGCTTTGGTAAAACAACTACAGGATTCTTTAAATATTTTAACATAATATACGGTTTGAAATGCACTAAGACCTTAACTGTCAACGAGGTTTCTTGCTTTTATTACGTATTTTTTTCAAGTTAAGTTTAACCTACGAGGCTAAAGTGTTAGCTAACTAGCTAGCGCGCTAGCTAACTAAGGCAGTTGTCCATTTTAGATAAAATTATGTATTTGAGAAAATATTGCATAACTTGTAAAGTGTTTTAAATTGTGCTTGAGATTTACAGTTATTGAACCTGGTCAGTACAGGGCAGCTGTTTATGGTCGGCTATCTGAAAACGATGTTTTCATGTCCCAGGCACAGATGTCTAAAGATGTGCCTTTATTTTTCAGGAATAAACGCTAAATGGATGCTGAAGAAAAGGATAGTTCATCCGATGAGACGTCAGAGATGTCTGTACCTCTGGATGTTTGCCACAGCAGAGATGAAAGTCAGATAAACTTTTGTTACTGCCTACTAATTTGCAAATATATATAT
>NW_013958758.1:0-615 GCF_001266775.1 Austrofundulus limnaeus
ACCAGATTTAACTTGAAAAGTGTCAATATTCATTTCTTTAACATTTTTTTGTTAGTAAGGAAAGAATTTTGGAAAAAATCCATTTTTTACACACGAAAACTCATTCTGTCTTTTGTAGAGCAAAAGAAGCCCACTTTTGAGAAAAGAACTGAAAAACAGCTTCTGATATCAGAATTAATTGAAAAGTGTCAACATTCATTTCTTTAACATTTTTTTGTTAGTAAGGAAAGAATCTTTGAAAAAATCCATTTTTTACACATGAAAACTCATTCTGTCTTTTGTAGGGCAAAAGAAGCCCACTTTTGAGAAAAGAACTGAAAAACAGCTTCTGATACCAGAATTAACTTGAAAAGTGTCAATATTCATTTCTTTAACATTTTTTGTTAGTAAGGAAAGACTGTTGGTAAAAATCCATTTTTTACACATGAAAACTCATTCTGTCTTTTGTAGAGCAAAAGAAGCCCACTTTTGAGAAAAGAACTGAAAAACAGCTTCTGATATCAGAATTAATTGAAAAGTGTCATTATTCATTTCTTTAACATTTTTTTTGTTAGTAGGGAAAGACTTTGAAAAAATCCATTTTTTAGACATGAAAACTCATTCTGTCTCCTGTAG
>NW_013958758.1:1615-2054 GCF_001266775.1 Austrofundulus limnaeus
TCTCCTTTCTCCTTCTGTAGCCGTATTTTGAATGTCAATATTTCCATATTGTATATCAGATTTACGATATTCACAAGAAGCTCCAGATTAGGTGGACTAGGTTGGAGCCAACATTTAGTAATTGCCTTCTTGCTTGCAATCAGGAATATCTTCAACATGTATGTGTCCTTAGTATCAAGTCCTTCAGGGAGTATTCCAAGGTACATAACAGAAAAAGAAAGGACTAAAGTTATACCCAGGATTTCATAAATTGCTCGATTAACGTCCTTCCAAAAAATTTTCAGTTGTGGACAGTCCCAAAAAATATGGAAACAGTCCGCTGACCCCTCGCCACACCTCCTCCAGCAAGATGACTGCGAACCACTCAGCTTCGATTTCTGCTTTGGTGTAATAAAAAATCTGATTAAATTCTTCCAGCCGAAGTCGCGCCATATTAAAG
>NW_013958759.1:0-1053 GCF_001266775.1 Austrofundulus limnaeus
ATCAGGTGTTCATGTTAAAAATCAGGTATTCATGTTAAAAATTGGGTATTCATGTTAAAAATCAGGTGTTCATGTTAAAAATCAGGTGTTCATGTTAAAAATCAGGTATTCATGTTAAGAATCAGGTGTTCATGTTAAAAATCAGGTATTCATGTTAAAAATCAGGTATTCATGTTAAAAATCAGGTGTTCATGTTAAAAAAATCAGGTGTTCATGTTAAAAATCAGGTATTCATGTTAAAAAACAGGTTTTCATGTTAAAAATCAGGTATTCATGTTAAAAAATCAGGTGTTCATGTTAAAAATCTGGTGTTCATGTTAAAAATCAGGTATTCATGTTAAAAATCAGGTATTCATGTTAAAAATATCAGGTATACATGTTAAAAATCAGGTATTCATGTTAAAAATCAGGTATTCATGTTAAAAAAATCAGGTGTTCATATTAAAAATCAGGTGTTCATGTTAAAAATCAGGTGTTCATGTTAAAAAAAATCAGGTGTTCATATTAAAAATCAGGTGTTCATGTTAAAAAAATCAGGTGTTCATATTAAAAATCAGGTGTNTAAACCAAGTATTATAAAGATGTCTTACCTTTCATATAGTTTATTTTTCTGCATTTAATCGTGAATACAACATACAGGACCCTATAGTGATAATTAAACATTATCAAAAACAAAAATAACACATTCTGCCTCATATTTAACACAAATATTATTCTAACATCTCTGACCTGCCAAACTTTTTAAAGCAATTTTACCAACCAACCAGGTATACGTGTTAAAAATCAGGTGTTCATGTTAAAAATCAGGTGTTCATGTTAAAAATCAGGTGTTCATGTTAAAAATCAGGTATACGTGTTAAAAATCAGGTATACGTGTTAAAAATCAGGTATACGTGTTAAAAATCAGGTATTCATGTTAAAAATCAGGTGTTCATGTTAAAAATCAGGTATTCATGTTAAAAATCAGGTATTCGTGTTAAAAATCAAGTGTTCATGTTAAAAATCAGGTATTCATGTTAAAAATCAGGTATACGTGTTAAAAATCAGGTATTC
>NW_013958760.1:0-527 GCF_001266775.1 Austrofundulus limnaeus
AAATTAAAAGCTTTGATCAGAATAAAGATGAGGATCAATCAAATAATATCCTGGAAAAGTGGGTCAGAACCAGAACCCAGCTGGGCCCAATGAACCCTGCAGCAGCTTGACTCTCAGGCTGAAACAGAAATGTGACTGAGGTCTGCTCAGCTTTTATTTTGAAAGTCCAGACTCTGCAGACCTCCTGTTGGGTTCAGGTTTTATTTTCTACAAGTTTCTGATCTTTTATTAAAGAATAAAAATAATAAATGTTCAGAGTTTAGCTGATTCAAGATGGCCGACACAGCTAACATATCAACAATCAAAACCTGCTGTGGTTCAGGACCAGGACTGGACCTGGTCTAGAACCTGCAGGATAGTCCCAGCAGGACCAGGACTGGACCTGGTCTAGAACCTGCAGGATAGTCCCAGCAGGACCAGGACTGGACCTGGTCTAGAACCTGCAGGATAGTCCCAGCAGGACCAGGACTGGACCTGGTCTAGAACCTGCAGGATAGTCCCAGCAGGACCAGGACTGGGACTTGTTG
>NW_013958760.1:1527-2053 GCF_001266775.1 Austrofundulus limnaeus
GGTTAACATGTAATCTGTAACTAGTAACTGTTAGTTAACCTGTGATTTATAACTAGTTACTGTTAGTTAACATGTAATCTGTAACTAGTTATCATTAGTTAAACTGTAATCTATAAGTTGTTCTCTTCTGTTAACCTGTAGTTAGTTATCATTAGTTAAAGTGTAATCTGTTAATTTCAGAGGTCTGTTCAGGGTAAAAACTCCTCCAACCTGTTCATCTGTAAACAGATGTTTGTATGCTGTTGTCATGGAAGAAGCCACGCCCCTTCAGTCACATGATCATCAGTTTTTTCCAAACCGTTTCTAAAAACATCAGATTAAATCTTAGTTTGTCTGAGCTGCTTCAGATTATTGCTGGTTTTAGTGCCTATAAAAACATTTTATTTTACTGATCTGAGTTTTATTAATATAAAAATTGATTTCTTTTTTTATTCAAACAGGTTTAATTAATGAAGCTTTGAAGAAAACAGAAGCTTTGTGCGCCACCTGCTGTTCAGAAAAGGTTTTACAGAAAAACCTTTGAGGG
>NW_013958761.1:0-732 GCF_001266775.1 Austrofundulus limnaeus
GACCACCACCATTATATCAGGACCACCACCTATCAGACCAGGACCACCACCTATCAGACCAGGACCACCAACATTAAGACCAGGACCACCAACATTAAGACCAGGACTACCATGATCAGACAGGACCACCACCAGATCAGACCAGGACCACCACCAATCAGACCAGGACCACCACCATTATATCAGGACCACCACCTATCAGACCAGGACCACCACCTATCAGACCAGGACCACCAACATTAAGACCAGGACCACCAGCATTAAGACCAAGACTACCACCAATCAGACCAGGACCACCAAGGATCAGACCAGGACCACCACCGATCAGACCAGGACTACCATGATCAGACAGGACCACCACCAGATCAGACCAGGACCACCATGATCAAACAGGACCAACACCGATCAGAGCAGGACCAACACCGATCAGACCAGGACCACCACCGATCAGACAGGACCACCACCGATCAGACAGGACCACCACCGATCAGACCAGGGCCACCACCGATCAGACCAGGACCACCATGATCAAACAGGATCAACACCGATCAGACCAGGACCACCGCCGATCAGACAGGACCACCACCGATCAGACAGGACCACCACCGATCAGACAATTATAACCACCAATCAGGCCAGGACCACCACCAATCAGACCAGGACCACCACCAATCAGACCAGGACCACCACCAATCAGACCAGGACCACCACCAATCAGACCAGGACCACCAC
>NW_013958761.1:1732-2053 GCF_001266775.1 Austrofundulus limnaeus
ATCAGACAGGACCACCACCGATCAGACAGGACCACCACCGATCAGACAATTATAACCACCAATCAGGCCAGGACCACCACCAATCAGACCAGGACCACCACAAATCAGACCAGGACCACCACTAATCAGACAATGAGAACCAACGATCAGACAATGATCACCACCGATCAGACCAGGATCACAACCAATCAGACCAGGACCACCACCAATCAGACCAGGACCACACCCAATCAGACCAGGACCACCACCAATCAGACCAGGACCACCACCAATCAGACCAGGACCACCACCAATCAGACCAGGACCACCAACATTAAGACC
>NW_013958762.1:0-1053 GCF_001266775.1 Austrofundulus limnaeus
GTTGAAAAGTGCTTGTGTGTTTTATGAAGCAAATAAAATAATTATTGAGCACATCTACTTCTCTGCAAACAGCTGACTGATGCCTTTTCAATTAAAACAGCATGCACTCATTTTCCACAATTAGACCAGCGAGCAGATGTTAGGTAATAAATCAAATATCATGCAGCGCAAAAACACTCGAGCACAAACTGCAGTCAGAAATGTATCAACTACATTTTTTTTCACTGCATATACAACAAACCCTGAGCTGTTCACTGCTTTACTTTACATATTAACATATTTTGGCAGAAAACTAAGTTTATTTACCTCTGCTCATGTGAATTTATTAAATGACGTGTGTGTTGGATCTTCAGTCAGCTTCTAGAGCAGAATTGATGGTTTTTCTCCAGGTACTCTGGTTTCCTCCCACAGACCAAAAACATGACTGTTAGACTAATTAACTCAATTATCCCTAGGTGTGAGTGAATGCTTGTTTGTCTCATTTGTCTCTCCTGGGATGGACTTGCAATCTGTCCAAGATGTACCCCGCCCCTCGCACAGTGATATAAGCACCAGTGACCCCCTGTGTCCCTGAGGAAATGTTTTTTTTTTACTTTTTTCCTTCTTTATTTCCAAACCGAAGACAAACAGTTTATTCTTTAAATCATACGTTTATTTATGAGCTTATAAAGCGTCAAGAATTGAACATTTTACTTCCCTTACTGCCTCTGGCTGCTGTTTTATATTTGCAGGATTCTTTTAAAATGACCACCGAACGCTAATAAACCAACCAATTCATCTCCATCAAGTTTATTATTACCATCATTTACAGACCGGTGCTGTATCGCATGAAAATTTACACAAGCAGCATCTCCTCAAAATAAAAATACAAAAAACAAAACAAATAAAAAGAACCAAACGAATGATAAATTTGAACTTCAGGAAAATGGATTCAGAAATTCTGTTTCTGGAATGACAATTGAGGTGGGTGGAAAGATCTTATTCTTTTGCCAAAAAAAGTTGTAAATCGTTTCTTCAGTTTGCTTGCAGAAAAAAAATAAAATGCAGTTGGAC
>NW_013958763.1:0-514 GCF_001266775.1 Austrofundulus limnaeus
TAAAGGACCTGCTGGTTCTGGTCTCAGGTATTAAAGGACCTGCTGGTTCTGGTCTCAGGTATTAAAGGACCTGCTGGTTCTGGTCTCAGGTATTAAAGGACCTGCTGGTTCTGGTCTCAGGTATTAAAGGACCTGCTGTTTCTGGTCTCAGGTATTAAAGGACCTGCTGGTTCTGGTCTCCGGTATTAAAGGACCTGCTGGTTCTGGTCTCAGGTATTAAAGGACCTGCTGGTTCTGGTCTCAGGTATTAAAGGACCTGCTGGTTCTGGTCTCAGGTACTAAAGGACCTGCTGGTTCTGGTCTCAGGTATTAAAGGACCTGATGATTTTGGTCTCAGGTATTAAAGGACCTGCTGGTTCTGGTCTCAGGTATTAAAGGACCTGATGATTTTGGTCTCAGGTATTAAAGGACCTGATGATTCTGGTCTCAGGTATTAAAGGACCTGATGATTCTGGTCTCAGGTATTAAAGGACCAGATGATTCTGGTCTCAGGTATTAAAGGATCAGCTGGTTC
>NW_013958763.1:1514-2053 GCF_001266775.1 Austrofundulus limnaeus
GTATTAAAGGACCTGCTGGTTCTGGTCTCAGGTATTAAAGGACCTGCTGGTTCTGGTCTCAGGTATTAAAGGACCTGCTGGTTCTGGTCTCAGGTCTGAGAAGACCTGCTGGTTCTGGTCTCAGGTCTGAGAAGTCCTGCTGGTTCTGGTCTCAGGTATTAAAAGGACCTGCTGGTTCTGGTCTCAGGTCTGAGAAGACCTGCTGGTTCTGGTCTCCGGTATTAAAGGACCTGCTGGTTCTGGTCTCAGGTATTAAAGGACCTGCTAGTTCTGGTCTCAGGTCTGAGAAGACCTGCTGGTTCTGGTCTCAGGTCTGAGAAGTCCTGCTGGTTCTGGTCTCAGGTATTAAAAGGACCTATTGGTTCTGGTCTCAGGTCTGAGAAGACCTGCTGGTTCTGGTCTCAGGTCTGAGAAGAACTGCTGGTTCTGGTCTCAGGTATTAGAAGAACTGCTGGTTCTGGTCTCAGGTCTGAGAAGACCTGCTGGTTCTGGTCTCAGGTCTGAGAAGAACTGCTGGTTCTGGTCTCAGGTATTAAAGG
>NW_013958764.1:0-615 GCF_001266775.1 Austrofundulus limnaeus
CACACACACACACGCACACACACACACGCACACACACAGAGCGTCCCTGGTGTTTCACACTTTGGCAGACAGTCGGTTGGCTCAGCTCAAAAAGACAGAAACAACTAGGCTATGTCTTCTTCACACAGATTTGGCTGCTGTAGCCGTTCTCTACACTCAGCCTGTGCTTGTGGAGGGTCAGAGGGAGTAAACTGCTTTATGTACAGGCTCCATGTGTCGCAGCACAGTTACAGTGTTTTATTCACAACATTAAACTCAGCTTCTCTTCAATATTTTCAATAAATGTTATGAAAACTGCAGCTTCGCCCACGTTTTTCACAGAATGACACAACAAGAGTGTTTCTTCTCCATTTCGGAGGTTTCTGGTGTTGCTTAATTCTTACATTTTCACCAAAATGGAGAAGTGTGAGTGTGGGAGATTAGAGTGTTTTTCAGCTGACTGAAAAATAAAATAAATTTTAAAAAGTACTCAAGCTCAAAAATACGCAATTTGCTGTCAAAAATTGACGAGTCGTGCTGCTCAGACCTTCACGCACAAACTTCAACAGGCGGTAAAATGCACTTAAGTGGGAAAAAAGCATTAGTGCACGTATGGGCGTGCACGTGATCTGTGTG
>NW_013958764.1:1615-2053 GCF_001266775.1 Austrofundulus limnaeus
CTCTACTCTACTCTACTCTACTCTACTCTACTCTACTCTACTCTACTCTACTCTACTCTACTCTACTTTTGCTTTACTTTACTGTTACTCTATCTCTCTCTACTCTACTCTATTCTACTCTACTTTACTCTACTTTTACTTTACTTTCATTTTACTCTACTCTACTCTACTTTTACTTGCCTTTCCTTCTACTCTACTCTACTTTACTTTTACTTTACTTTCCTTTTACTCTGCTTTGCTCTACTCTACTCTATTTTACTTTCTTTTTACTCTGTCTTACTTTACTTGACCTTATTTTACTTTCCTTTTACTCTAACTTACTTGACTTGACTTGACTTTACTCTACTTTCTACTCTACTCTAGATACTCTACTCTACTCTACTCTACTCTACTCTACTCTACTCTACTCTACTCTACTCTACTCTACTCTACTCTACT
>NW_013958765.1:0-947 GCF_001266775.1 Austrofundulus limnaeus
TTGGTCTGGGACATGGTTGGTCAGGGACATTGTTGGACAGGGACATGGTTGGTCTGGAACATGGTTGGTCAGGGCCATTGTTGGACAGGCAGATTTTTGGTCAGGGCCATTTTTGGAAAGGGACATGGTTGGTCTGGGACATGGTTGGTCAGGGACATTGTTGGACAGGGCTATTTTTGGACAGGGACATGGTTGGTCTGGGACATGGTTGGTCTGGAACATGGTTGGTCTGGGCCATTGTTGGACAGGCAGATTTTTGGTCAGGGCCATTTTTGGAAAGGGACATGGTTGGTCTGGGACATGGTTGGTCAGGGACATTGTTGGACAGGGACATGGTTGGTCTGGAACATGGTTGGTCAGGGCCATTGTTGGACAGGCAGATTTTTGGTCAGGGCCATTTTTGGAAAGGGACATGGATGGTCTGGAACATGGTTGGTCAGGGCCATGGTTGGTCAGGGCCATGGTTGGTCAGGGCCATGGTTAGTCTGGGACATGGTTGGTCTGGAACATGTTTAGTCTGGGACATGGTTAGTCTGGGACATGGTTAGTCAGGGACATGGTTGGTCTGGGACATGGTTGGTCTGGAACATGGTTGGTCTGGGCCATTGTTGGACAGGCAGATTTTTGGTCAGGGCCATTTTTGGAAAGGGACATGGTTGGTCTGGGACATGGTTGGTCAGGGACATTGTTGGACAGGGCTATTTTTGGACAGGGACATGGTTGGTCTGGGACATGGTTGGTCTGGAACATGGTTGGTCTGGGCCATTGTTGGACAGGCAGATTTTTGGTCAGGGCCATTTTTGGAAAGGGACATGGTTGGTCTGGGACATGGTTGGTCAGGGACATTGTTGGACAGGGCTATTTTTGGACAGGGACATGGTTAGTCAGGGACATGGTTGGTCTGGGACATGGTTAGTCAGGGACATGGTTGGTCTGGGACATGGTTA
>NW_013958766.1:0-1052 GCF_001266775.1 Austrofundulus limnaeus
AGGTACTTTATACAACTCTGATGAAATCAGTCATCAGATTTAAGCATCTGTTGAAACCAAATCAGATAAGCTTTTCTGAGAGYGACGCTGATGGAAAATCGACTTTTTATCCACAATTACAAGTGTTTRTTTAAATATAAACATGAGGGAGTTGCAGCTGCCGGACCAGAACCAGGACCAGAAAGGGACCGGCCTCAGGAGAGCAGCTAATATTTAGCCGGGCAAAGGGCAGGAAAAAAGCTTCACTAAACCTCTTAGAAGCTAATTGATTTGTGCTCCAAAGAGGCACATTCCTCACAGGATGGGGCTGATGGCYGAGGGCACGCTGACCTGGCAGCACTCTGAGGAAACCTCCCCGAGCCAGCCGGGCCGTGGTGGGGGGAGCTGGGTCTGAGCTGGATCTGTGGTCCACGCTGGAGCGACATCCAGAGATCACCGGGGCTTTGTGTTCTGACAGTGTTGTAGTCCCGCTTCTGATCTAAACTAATCTAATCTACGACCCCCAGCATGACAGAAAAAACAAACAATCATGACAAATTATAACATCGATAAAAATAATCCCTCCTTTGAAAGATTTATGGTTTTAATACAGTCATAAATCAATCATGGGCAACATCATCTTTACAAAAAAATGGGATTAACCTGATCAGAGACAAAATTCAATGACATTTATACAACGTAATACTAAATAAATAAAATATGTTTCGTAAAATAAATGATGATTAAGACGTACAAGACTGATTAAAAAGGCTCTAAGTCTTGAAACATCCCATGAGTTTAAATCCTTCTGTTGGGTCTTTAGAACGCTTTGGTCTGAATTCCTCCTTATTGAAACTCCACAGGCCACGCCCCTTTTCTGAGGCACCACAAGCCCCACCCCTTTTCTGAAATGTGTCTCAGATCAACTCATTTTGAGACTGTCTCTTTAAATCCAAACTCCGCCCCCCTGCAGCTTTCAGACATTTTTGCTTTTCTCTCAAAATGCACTTTATTGATTTTATTTAATTGTATTTATATTTTTCCTATTTTTCCTTTTTTTATTGACTCCTTGT
>NW_013958767.1:0-369 GCF_001266775.1 Austrofundulus limnaeus
CATGTAAACTCCACACAGAAAAGCTTCAGGCCAGAAGTTGAACCTGCAACATTGTTGCTGTGAGGTGACAGCTCCAACCACTGCTGTGGTTAAAAAACAATTTATCTAAAAGAATCAGACATCATCAGGAAATATTAGACTTTAAAAGCAAAAGTTCCTCTAATAAAATGATCCTTTCAGGGACTAAAAGGCTGGTAGTCATGTAATTCCCTATAAAAGTTTATCTGTTAGCAAAATATCTTAATATTATATAATATTGAAAGAAAATAGGAAAATTAGGTGTGTTGGTTTACCTTAATACCTGTTCGTAACCAGATAGAAAATACACAAATATTTGAATGTTTGAATGTAAAATGTAACGAACCACTC
>NW_013958767.1:1369-2052 GCF_001266775.1 Austrofundulus limnaeus
ATTTAATGAAGATTCAATCTCACGAGATCTTGTCCCACAGGTAGTAGAAAGTAACTGGATGTTGGTGACTCAGTGATCTGTCCATTCTTGTCTCCTTTAGGTACTCTGTGACTCTGAAGCGGTGCTCAGCAGGTGTCAGGCCCACATACATCATGTTGGACCAGAATGAGGATATTCAGCCCACCTGTTGATATGCAAAAATCTCCATGCTGCTGGGACAGACGTGTTGGAAAGAGGTGGGATCTACCTGGTTAACGTTCTGTCTTGGATCAGCGAACGGTTAGAGAACTCACTGATCGGATGAAGTCCTGCTGGGTTCAGTCTCTGCCTTTAACAGTTGGATCTATAAAGTCTGCTCCTGGAAACATACAGAACAATCTTCAGAGGATTTGGGTAAAACCCTGTCGTTCTGGTCAATGACTGGTGGCGCTGCTCTTCTCCTCCCTCCCCCTCCCTAAATACACTCACATGCCAAAGGATAAAAACATTGTCAAGCGTATTGTCAAACTGAAATGATCACATTATTGGGAGAATCCTCAGACTTTTTTAAAGCACATCTTTATTATCATTTATTGTTGGAAGAGAAGTTACTTGTTGAGTGTTGGAAAAATGCAGAGAAGAAGAAACTTCAATGGAATGATGGACTTCTCTGGCATTTTATACATAAACAAGTTTTCATCTCA
>NW_013958768.1:0-642 GCF_001266775.1 Austrofundulus limnaeus
ACACAGCGATGTGTCCCTACAGAAATGTGTCCACACAGAGACGTGTCCACACAGAGACGTGTCCACACAGATACTTGTCCACACAGAGACGTGTCAGCAAAGAGACATGTCCACAAAGAGACGTGTCCACACAGAAATTTGTCCACACTGAGACATGTCCCCACAGAGACATGTCCACACAGAGATGTGTCCACACAGATGTGTCCACACAGAGATGTGTCCACACAGATGTGTCCACACAGAGATGTTTCCACACAAAGACGTGTCCACATAGAGATGTGTCCACACAGATGTGTCGACACAGTGTTGTGTCCACACAGCGATGTATCCACACAGATATGTCCACATAGAGATGTGTCCACACAGATGACGTGTCCACACAGATGTGTCCACACAGTGATGTGTCCACACAGAGATGTGTCCACACAGAGATTTATCCACACCGATGTGTCCTCACAGCGATGTGTCCCCACAGAAACGTGTCCACGCAGAGATGTGTCCACACAGAGACATGTCCACAAAGAGACGTGTCCACACAGAGATGTGTCCACACAGAGACGTGTCCACAAAGAGACGTGTTCATTCAGAGATGTGTCCACACAGAGACGTGTCCACACAGAGATGTGTCCACACAGAGACGTG
>NW_013958768.1:1642-2052 GCF_001266775.1 Austrofundulus limnaeus
GATGTGTCCACACAGTGATGTGTCCACACAGTTGCGTCCACACAGCGATGTGTCCCTACAGAAATGTGTCCACACAGAGACGTGTCCACACAGAAGCATGTCCACACAGATACTTGTCCACACAGAGACGTGTCAGCACAGAGACATGTCCACAAAGAGACGTGTCCACACAGAAATTTGTCCACACTGAGACATGTCCCCACAGAGACATGTCCACACAGAAATGTGTCCACACAGAGATGTGTCCACACAGATATGTGTCCACACAGAGATGTTTCCACACAAAGACGTGTCCACACAGAGACGTGTCCACACATATGTGTCCACACAGAGATGTCCACACAGCGATGTTTTCACACAGATATGTCCACACAGAGATGTGTCCACACAGAGATGTGTCCACACAGAGA
>NW_013958769.1:0-442 GCF_001266775.1 Austrofundulus limnaeus
TTTTTGCAAACCAGTCCTGTTCCTAAACCCAACCCAGTTATTGTTTCTGTTACTGAATCCTACCAAGTTATTGGTCCTGTTCCTAAACCCAACCAAGTTATTGGTCCTGTTCCTAAACCCAACCCAGTTATTGTTTCTGTTACTGAATCCTACCAAGTTATTGGTCCTGTTCCTAAACCCAACCCAGTTATTGTTTCTGTTACTGAATCCTACCAAGTTATTGGTCCTGTTCCTAAACCCAACCAAGTTATTGGTACTGTTCCTAAACCCAAACCAGTTATTGATCCTGTTCCTAAACCCAACCCAGTTATTGATCCTGTTCCTAAACCCAACCCACTTATTGATCCTGTTCCTAAACCCAACCCAGTTATTGTTTCTGTTCCTGAATCCTACCAAGTTATTGGTCCTGTTCCTAAACCCAACCAAATTATTGGTCCTGTTC
>NW_013958769.1:1442-2051 GCF_001266775.1 Austrofundulus limnaeus
CAGTTATTGTTTCTGTTCCTGAATCCTACCAAGTTATTGGTCCTGTTCCTAAATCCTCCCCAGTTATTGGTCCTGTTCCTAAACCCAACCAAGTTATTGGTCCTGTTCCTAAACCCAACCCAGTTATTGGTCCTGTTCCTAAACCCAACCAAGTTATTGGTCCTGTTCCTAAACCCAACCCAGTTATTGGTCCTGTTCCTAAAACCAACCAAGTTATTGGTCCTGTTCCTAAACCCAACCCAGTTATTGGTCCTGTTCCTAAACCCAACCCAGTTATTGGTCCTGTTCCTAAACCCAACCAAGTTATTGGTCCTGTTCCTAAACCCAACCCAATTATTGGTCCTGTTCCTAAACCCAACCCAGTTATTGGTCCTGTTCCTAAACCCAACCAAGTTATTGGTCCTGTTCCTAAACCCAACCAAGTTATTGGTCCTGTTCCTAAACCCAACCCAATTATTGGTCCTGTTCCTAAACCCAACCCAGTTATTGGTCGCACACACACACACATCCTTGTTTTGAATCAAACTGAGGACACTGCATTGACTTCCATTAATTTTTGTAACTGTATTTATGCCGAACCCAGACATTTTCCGTAAAACTAACCATTAC
>NW_013958770.1:0-384 GCF_001266775.1 Austrofundulus limnaeus
GAATCCTGTCTGTGTTTCCTGTCTGCTTTCAGCAAAGCCCAGTCAGGATAACCACACTGCTCCAGGGCAGTGTGGTTAAAAAAGGGACAGGTTTTGCATAAAATCTTTATTTAGAAGTCTTCAGAGAGACATTTGATCGTCACTTGAGTTTAAATCTGTTTGGTGACATGGTCCACGTTTTAATCTGCAGGTCTCTGAGGAGTGGTCCAAAGGGGTTTTTGTGCTCAAACCTGAAGATGAAGATATTCATACAGCCAACGAGCGCAGGCTTAAGGTGAACTTGAATTTCTCGATGAGACTGTAATCGAACCAATACTTTTATGTTTAAGCAAGTAATTCATGACATCCTTTAATGACCTAGGTTTTCATGACATGCTGTTCATC
>NW_013958770.1:1384-2051 GCF_001266775.1 Austrofundulus limnaeus
AAAAAAAATCAGATTTGAACTAAAAAGCAGCAGCTTTTGTTGACAGTAATAAAGGTTTAATAAACATTACCAATTAGCTAAATGATACATTTAATGTTTTCATTAGCTTTGAACTGTAAATTATATTTTACAACACTATTATCCTCCAGAAGTTTTGTTTTTCTGTTATTAAATCTGTCATTCTTGCTTGTTGTTTTTGCAGGAGCTGATCGGCGCCGCAGCGGGGAAGCTGCACACCGGCCGGAGCAGAAACGATCAGGTTTGTTTTTGTCCTACAATAAAACTGCAGCGACGCGTGAAACTGATTCCCTAATTTAACTAATTTCCCTCTGGGATCAATAAAGTTTTTTTTGAATTTGAATTTGAATTTGAACAGTAAAGACCTGCTGGTGATTATGTGTTTTTTGTTTGATCAGGTGGTGACGGATATGAGGTTGTGGCTGCGGGATGCCATCACGATCCTGTCAGACAATTGCCTGCAGCTTATATCCACCCTGGTGGAGCGGGCAGCCATGTAAAACACACACACACACACTCTGTCAAATGAAAACACACCGGTTTTCTGCTTTGTTGAAACAACTTCCTGTCACATGTGTTTTAATCCAGAGAAATCGACGTCCTTTTCCCCGGCTACACCCACATGCAGCGAGCTCAGCCAATCAGATGG
>NW_013958771.1:0-1051 GCF_001266775.1 Austrofundulus limnaeus
TTAGTGTCTTTAGTTCAATAAAAATTTGATTTGCAATAAATAAAAAGTTTAATTAAACACAAATATTGAACAATAACTTAATTCAAGGACCACCGTTAAGCCGTATTTGAATAGGATAAGCATTATCCGGGGACCCCATGTGAGAAATAAAATACTCCGACGTCTGTTTTTATGTGGCGCATTCGCACGGGACAACCGAAGTCTTGGATTTTGCTGAGATTTACGGACAACTCCCAGAAACAGCTCCGCAAAGGCTGCGCGCCGTGCACCATTCAAAGAGTTTGTTCCCCAAACTTTTGTTCTCCTACTCACAACGTTTCGTAAGTTATAGTGTTCTGCCATGTTTTTTTTGGAGAAAACTACGACGACGTAAGCATCAAGTATAAACGCCTACAACACTGTTGAAGGTGCGTGCACTCTTCCCGAGTACACAAAATGCGTATATACTGAGCCATAAAGTGCTGCGCTATGGCCATAGTGAGTCAGAAGGTACAAAGAAACAAAAACTCAATGTTTTACTGAAACCTTGAAGTTCAGCAAAACATTGTAGGTAATTTGCGGGGTAATTTTTACTTTACAAATTACCGACATGGCCGATTCGCATATGATTAACAACACAGACAATCTGTGCAATTATTACAAACAGCACGTGGTCCTTACGTAAAACTAATCCCGTCAGAATAAAGCTTTAGACGTGGTGTTTTTACCTTGAAGATGTGTGGTATGGCGTTATTGAAATGTTTCCACTGCTCCGAGTTGAAGTTCTGCAGCTGAGCGGCGTACTCGTTCTTACTCTCATCGGCTGTGTGTGTGCGCAGGTAGAGCTGAGCTTTAGCCTGAAAATTAGATTTATACACACAAACAAGATTATTATGTAAAACGCATGACAAAAAAATAAACTAAAATAAAAAAAATAACATTTTGAAGCAAAAAAGAAGAAAATTACACTGGAAGATTTGTGGAATACATTCCAGTTTTATTTGAATAAACAGAGTCCTGTTTTATTGGTCTTCTTAGCAAAGTTTTTTAAAGTATAATTAGACACATACAG
>NW_013958772.1:0-786 GCF_001266775.1 Austrofundulus limnaeus
ACACAAACTTGTTCAGAGGGAGTTTTCTCATTAACTGCAGCACCTAGAGCAAGTTCTGTTAACTGTTTATTTAGATCCAGAGTTGTCATTGACTCCACCTGTTCTACAAAGTGTCCAAGCACAGATGAAGTCAATAAGTCTAATGCAACCATGACGTTGTCAGTAGGTTCTGCCCTCCCCAAGGAGGCAGGATCACCTTTTATTTCACCAGTAGTCATGTTAATCTGTTTGTTTATTTTTATTTACAACTGTTTCAGGATTAACTTCAGCGTCGCTTCTCAAAAAATATCTTGTATTTTTAAAAGAGGTCAATTTAGAAGTAACAGTCTTCCTTGTCTGCGTATAGTTTATTTAATTTGTTAGGAGACTGCGTGCCCCCACTTTTAATCAAAAGAAACAACTGCAGCAGATTAATAAGGTAGAAGTCCCAAAATTTTAGAGCCAAATAAGATTGAATTAAAAATTTATTTTTGAAACAGTAAAGAGTTTTATTGTTATTTTTATTCTTATGAATAAATCCTTCTACGGAATCAATGGTTATTAATGGTTAGTCAAACAAAGATGTCTAACTAAATTTTTGAGACCTAGAAAATATCAAGTCTTATTTAAATTGAAAATAAGATTAAAACAAGATATTGTGCAGAAAACAACGATTTTGTTATGTTTTTTGGCTCTAGTTTATTGAAACAAACTTTACTGACCAAAATATTGTTGTATTTATGTGTATTTATACAAGTTTTGATGCAAAAGTTGCTAAAATAAGAAGCACTTTAATATTTTAAAAGT
>NW_013958772.1:1786-2051 GCF_001266775.1 Austrofundulus limnaeus
TGTGAGTCTTCTCCCAGCAGGGTTCCTGAATCAGGTGTTAAAATCAACAACAATGAACAGAAGCTGTTGTGTTGTGAGCTGTGTGGGAGAAAGTTTACCAGAAAGGACCATTTAAAAACACACATGAGAATCCACACAGGGCAGAAGCCATTTTGTTGTGAGCTGTGTGGGAGAAAGTTTACCAGAAAGGACCATTTAAAAACACACATGAGAATCCACACAGGGCAGAAGCCATTTTGTTGTGAGCTGTGTGGGAGAAAGTTTA
>NW_013958773.1:0-352 GCF_001266775.1 Austrofundulus limnaeus
TAACATGAAACTGTTAGACATGTAAATGTTTAACATGTAAATGTTAGACATGTAAATGTTTAACATGTAACTGTTTAACATGTAAATGTTTAACATGTAA
The DNA here is from genome assembly GCF_001266775.1 of Austrofundulus limnaeus. Classification (NCBI taxonomy): domain Eukaryota; kingdom Metazoa; phylum Chordata; class Actinopteri; order Cyprinodontiformes; family Rivulidae; genus Austrofundulus; species Austrofundulus limnaeus. The sequence goes on from NW_013958773.1 coordinate 101, forward strand.
ATGTTAGACATGTAACTGTTTAACATGTAACTGTTTAACATGTAACTGTTTAACATGTAAATGTTTAACATGTAACTGTTAGACATGTAAATGTTTAACATGTAACTGTTTAACATGTAACTGTTTAACATGTAAATGCTTAACATGAAACTGTTTAACATGTAAATGTTTAACATGAAACTGTTTAACATGTAAATGTTTAACATGTAACTGTTTAACATGTAACTGTTTAACATGTAAATGTTTAACATG
>NW_013958773.1:1352-1857 GCF_001266775.1 Austrofundulus limnaeus
TAACATGTAAATGTTTAACATGTAACTGTTTAACATGTAAATGTTTAACATGTAACTGTTAGACATGTAACTGTTTAACATGAAACTGTTTAACATGTAACTGTTTAACATGTAACTGTTAGACATGTAACTGTTAGACATGTAACTGTTAGAATGTAACTGTTAGACAGCTAAAGTCTGAATGACAGGGAAATATAAATATGTTTTACCTGAGCAACGGTTCTAAAAAAGGCTTTAAATCAGATTTATTGTAATCTAAAACAGACCTAGTGATATTTAAATGTGATGTTTGTGTGTCTGCAGAGAGGACGCCATGATGGAGTACCTGAAAATAGCTCAGGACCTGGAGATGTACGGAGTGAACTACTTTGAAATCAAAAACAAGAAGGGAACAGAGCTGCTGCTGGGGGTCGACGCTCTGGGCCTGAACATTTATGAACATGAAGACAAGTAAACACACACACACACGCACGCACGCACGCACGCACGCACGCACGCACGCACG
>NW_013958774.1:0-425 GCF_001266775.1 Austrofundulus limnaeus
GACCACTAATCCAGAACAGTTTCGTATCCAATCTTGATGTCACTCATCACAAAGGCAAAAATGACTGTCGGGTGTGATTCACTGTGACTTATAATCAACACCTATCACCATGCGGTCGGGCCTTCGAGCTTATGGCTTGGATCATGAAGAGGCAGGGGAAAAAACATTTTTTTGTGGTTTTATCATAGCCTAGTTACCACATTTTCATCGTGCGCTGAGTGAAATATTCTGTTTGGCAAATTCTAGGACACTAGCGCAATGCTCTGACCAACCAAGGCCACGGCTCACAAACAGAGGTTGCGTTAACGCAGTATTTTCCGTGTTTGGCCGGTGTTTTTTTTTTTTTTTTACACGGTGATTGAAAAATCTGAAGGCTGTCCGTCATTTTGACAGATTGCAATTAAGACCCCTGACCTAAATAAGCC
>NW_013958774.1:2820-3096 GCF_001266775.1 Austrofundulus limnaeus
ATCTGGCACAGACTTTTGATAGTTGATCATTAGTACCAGTAAAGTGTCTTTTTGTAAAATCCATTAACATAAAAGTAGATTTTTTTAAAACATTGGCACAGATATCAGAACTTGTAAAATCATGTTTTGCCTTGAAATGAAAATAAACAACAACTGGACAAACATGCAACACTGTCCAGTTTTAACCGCCTTTCAACCTTTAGAGCCTTTTAAGAAATTCCAAAGGTCGGCGCTTGCAAAATTCCCTCCATCATGTATGTTGTAAATGCCTCATAG
>NW_013958774.1:4096-4446 GCF_001266775.1 Austrofundulus limnaeus
AGGATAGTTTTTGCTCCCCAGATGTCATTGTAACTCCTTTTATATCTGACCTCTGCCTGATCAGTTGACTCATGGGTTCAATAAATAAGGCGAAGAGGAGCAGCGACGCACAACACCCCTGTCTCGTTCCTCTTTCTAGACAGAGTGAATTGGTCAAATCTCCATTAATTTTAATTCTAGCCGTTGGTTTAGTATATAATGTTTTAAATGTGTCAATTATCCCTGTATGAAATCCAAATTTTGAGAGCACTTTATATAAGAAAGACCACCCCACAGAATCAAATGCTTTCTCTGCATCTAAACTTAATATCAGTGCCTCTAGTTTTTGTTGAGTGATTTCTCTCATAATG
>NW_013958775.1:0-1051 GCF_001266775.1 Austrofundulus limnaeus
CTCTGAAAAGAGCCGAATATCTCTGAAAAGAGCCGAACATCTCTGAAAAGAGCCGAACTTCTCTGAAAAGAGCCGAAATTCTTTGAAAGGAGCCGAACATCTCTGAAAAGAGCCAAACATGTCTGAAAAATGCTGAACATCTCTGAAAAGAGCCGAACTTCTCTGAAAAGAGCCGAACGTCTCTAAAAAGAGCCGAACTTCTCTGAAAAGAGCCGAATATCTCTGAAAAGAGCCGAACATCTCTGAAAAGAGCCGAACTTCTCTGAAAAGAGCCGAACATCTCTGAAAAGAGCCGAACATCTCTGAAAAGAGCCGAACATCTCTGAAAAGAGCCGAACTTCTTTGAAAAGAGCCGAACTTCTCTGAAAAGAGCCGAACATCTCTGAAAAGAGCCGAACATCTGAACATCTCTGAAAAGAGCCGAACTTCTCTGAAAAGAGCCGAACTTCTCTGAAAAGAGCCGAACGTCTAATCACTACCTGCTGATGTGTCTCCAGCTGTGTGTCATCACGTTGTGGGTTTTGGTTCAGAGTTTTAGTTTTGTTGGTCAGTCTGAGGCTGCAGTTGTGTTTGTGTTGAATTTGTTTGTTTTTGTTGGTTTCAGGTTCTCTCTCTTGTTGTTGGATCTGGAGGAATATTACTTGGAGCAGCACACAGCGTACAGCCTGAGCAGCAGCTCTGAGCTCAGGTCAGTCCCACTCTGTGTCTGAACCTTCGGCTCTTTCAATCTGTGTAGGAAACTAACACCAGGCTGAAGTTTAGCTTAGCTTCAGCTGTTGTCCTGTTGTAAATATGTTATTGATGCGACGAACACAGGGAGTGAAACATGTTCGATCATTTAGTGTTATTTTATTTACTGTGTAAACTGATTGTTTATTGAAGTCGTTACTGTGATTTAGAATAAAAAACTTAGAATAAAAAAACAGAAGAATTAATTATTTTTACTAAGTTTTTTTAGAGAATAAGAGGGAATAAATACATTTTTACATTTTTCTATTCACTTCAAATACGTTTAATTTAATTTAATTTCTTATTTTTGTTTGTTTTATAC
>NW_013958776.1:0-350 GCF_001266775.1 Austrofundulus limnaeus
GTTCCACTCTTGTAGTCAACCAGGGGATGGTTGTCAGTCAGTTCATTTGTCAGCCAAAACATCATCTCTCAATGGTGATGATTGGAGTTCAAAAGATCTGTAGTGTTCTCTGTACCATGAAGCTAATCTTTTGCAGATGAAGATCAATGTGTTGTCCAATACACACATTTGAAGTATTTCTGCAAACTCTGGCAGTCCACTAACTGATCCATGCACAACAATCATTCCATTTTTATATTCAATACCATTACAAGAAACACTCTGTGCCAATGTAACTGTTGTAAGATCAGGGTATTTCTGAGTTAGTTTATGTGCTATGTCATCTTTCATAATATCCATTGGGATTGTTG
>NW_013958776.1:1350-2051 GCF_001266775.1 Austrofundulus limnaeus
GGATATAGAAGACATAGAGGAAAAGATAAGGGAAGTTATAATGAAGGCTGCAAAATTAGCAATACCTATAAGTAAAGGAAAGAGAACAAAGAAAGAAGTACCATGGTGGACACAAAAATGTAGTGAAGCAATAAGGAAAAGGAATCAAACTTTTAGAATACTGAGGAGAACACATAATTATCAAAATTTAATTGAATATAAAAAAGCACAGGCAGAAGTTAGGAAAGTAATTAAGAAAGCAAAGAAAACAAAATGGAGGGATTTTTGTGACACAATAGGAAGAACAACTCCTTTAGCTAAAGTATGGGGAATGATTAAAAAAATGAGAGGGAATCGATGTGAGAGAAATTATCCAATTCTTAAATTTGAACAAGAAACAGCAATAACAAATGAGAAGAAAGTAGAAATAATGGCAAAAACATTTGCAAAGATTCATAGTTCAGATAATTTATCAGAGCATGGAAAGTATAGAAGAAATCAGACACAAGAGGCTAATAAGAATATTTTAGATTGTCAAACAAAAACAGAGAATATAAAGGATTCTCCATTTTCCATACAAGAAATGAAAAGAGCAATAGATAAAACAGGACTAACAGCACCAGGAAAAGATCAAATATGTTATATTATGTTAAAACATTTGGGAAATCAAATAGAAAAAAAAACTTTTAGGACTGATTAATAAAATTTGGGAAGAAGGGAGG
>NW_013958777.1:0-705 GCF_001266775.1 Austrofundulus limnaeus
TTCCCGCTGTGATATGAGCTGAAGTCCGGCTCGTTCCCGGTGAGATATGAGCTGAAGTTCGGCTCGTTCCTGGTGAGATAGGAGCTGAAGTACGGCTCATACCTGGTGAGATATGAGCTGAAGTTCAGCACGTTCCTGGTGAGATATTAGCTGAAGTTCGGCTCGTTCCTGCTGTGATATGAGCTGAAGTTTGGCTCATTCCCGCTGTGATATGAGCTGAAGTTCGGCTCGTTCATGGTGAGATATGAGCCAAAGCTCAGCTCGTTCCTGGTGAGATATGAGCCAAAGCTCAGCTCATTCCCGCTGTGATATGAGCTGAAGTTCGGCTCGTTCCTGGTGAGATATGAGCCGAAGTTCAGCTCGTTCCTGGTGAGATATGAGCTGAAGTTCAGCTCCTACCTGGTGAGATATGAGCTGAAGTCCGGCTCGTTCCTGGTGCGATATGAGCTGAAGTCCGGCTCGTTCCTGGTGAGATATGAGCTGAAGTTCGGCTCGTTCCTGGTGAGATATGAGCTGAAGTTCGGCTCGTTCATGGTGAGATATGAGCTGAAGTTCGGCTCGTTCCTGGTGAGATAGGAGCTGAAGTACGGCTCGTTCCTGCTGTGATATGAGCTGAAGTTCAGCTCGTTCCTGCTGTGATATGAGCTGAAGTTCAGCTCGTTCCTGCTGTGATATGAGCTGAAGTTCAGCTCGTTCCTGCTGTGA
>NW_013958777.1:1705-2051 GCF_001266775.1 Austrofundulus limnaeus
AGCGGCTGTTGGTTCAGACAGGAAGCGGCTGTTGGTTCAGACAGGAAGCGGCTGTTGGTTCAGACAGGAAGCGGTTGGTCCAGACAGGAAGCTGTTGGTCCAGACAGGAAGCTGTTGGTCCAGACAGGAAGCTGTTGGTCCAGACAGGAAGCAGCTGTTGGTTCAGACAGGAAGCGGCTGTTGGTTCAGACAGGAAGCGGCTGTTGGTCCAGACAGGAAGCTGTTGGTTCAGACAGGAAGCTGTTGGTCCAGACAGGAAGCTGTTGGTCCAGACAGGAAGCTGTTGGTCCAGACAGGAAGCTGTTGGTCCAGACAGGAAGCTGTTGGTCCAGACAGGAAGCAGCTG
>NW_013958778.1:0-408 GCF_001266775.1 Austrofundulus limnaeus
ATGTATCCTTTACACGTGTGTAAATGTATCCTTTACACGTGTGTAAATGTATTCTTTCCCATGTGTGTAAATGTATCCTTTACATGTGTGTAAATGTATTCTTTACACGTGTGTAAATGTATCCTTTACACGTGTGTAAATGTATTCTTTCCCATGTGTGTAAATGTATCCTTTACGTGTGTAAATGTATCCTTTACACGTGTGTAAATGTATCCTTTACACGTGTGTAAATGTATCCTTTACACGTGTGTAAATGTATCCTTTACACGTGTGTAAATGTATCCTTTACATGTGTGTAAATGTATCCTTTACATGTGTGTAAAAGTATTCTTTATGTGTGTGTAAATGTATCCTTTACATGTGTGTAAATGTATTCTTTCCCATGTGTGTAAATGTATCCTTTACATG
>NW_013958778.1:1408-2051 GCF_001266775.1 Austrofundulus limnaeus
GTGTGTAAATGTATCCTTTACACGTGTGTAAATGTATTCTTTACACGTGTGTAAATGTATCCTTTACACGTGTGTAAATGTATCCTTTACACGTGTGTAAAAGTATTCTTTATGTGTGTAAATGTATCCTTTACATGTGTGTAAATGTATCCTTTACGTGTGTAAATGTATCCTTTACACGTGTGTAAATGTATTCTTTACGTGTGTAAATGTATCCTTTACATGTGTGTAAATGTATTCTTTGTGTGTGTAAATGTATTCTTTACACGTGTGTAAATGTATTCTTTACGTGTGTAAATGTATTCTTTACACGTGTGTAAATGTATTCTTTACGTGTGTAAATGTATCCTTTACACGTGTGTAAATGTATTCTTTACGTGTGTAAATGTATTCTTTATGTGTGTAAATGTATCCTTTACACGTGTGTAAATGTATCCTTTACGTGTGTAAATGTATCCTTTACATGTGTGTAAGTGTATCTTTCACGTGTGTAAATGTATTCTTTACGTGTGTAAGTGTATTCTTTATGTGTGTAAATGTATCCTTTACACGTGTGTAAATGTATCCTTTACGTGTGTAAATGTATTCTTTATGTGTGTAAATGTATCCTTTACGTGTGTAAGTGTATTCTTTATGTGTGTAA
>NW_013958779.1:0-1051 GCF_001266775.1 Austrofundulus limnaeus
GGACTACAGCCAGATTGCAGCACCCCTCACACAACTCACCTCCTCTTTAAAAACCTTCGTCTGGACCCCTGAGGCAGAGAGAGCGTTTGATGAGTTGAAGGCACGATTCTCTACTGCACCTGTGTTAAATCATCCTGATCCTTCTAAACAGTTCTTCGTGGAAGTAGATGCATCTGACCTTGGTGTGGGGGCCATCTTGTCCCAGAGGTCCCAGGATAACAATCTGCATCCGTGTGCCTTTTTTTCTCGTCGGCTGTCTCCCTCTGAAAGAAACTACGACGTAGGAAACCGAGAACTCCTAGCCATTAAATTGGCACTTGAGGAGTGGAGACACTGGCTCGAGGGCTCAGAGGTACCATTTGTCATATTCACTGACCATAAAAATCTGTCTTATCTTCAGAACGCTAAACGACTAAACGCCAGGCAGGCTCGTTGGTCGTTATTCTTCACACGTTTCAACTTCACAATAACCTACATACCTGGTCCCAAGAATGTAAAACCAGACGCCCTATCCCGCCAGTTTTCACCACCCGAAGACACAGACCACGATTCCAATATCATCCCATCCACCTGTTTCATCGGAAATTTAACATGGAACATTGAAAACACCATTCGGCTGGCTCAAGCTTCTGAACCCGACCCTGGCACAGGCCCTCGAGGAACCAAGTATGTACCCACGGCAGTGGTGAGTAAGGTTTTAGACTGGATTCACAACCATCGCTTTACCTGTCATCCTGGGATCACGCGTATGCTGGCCTTCACCAGACGTTACTTCTGGTGGCCTACCCTGATCCCAGATGTCAAGGACTTTGTATCTGCCTGTCCTGTGTGCGCCCAGAATAAGAACAATAACCAACCACCCGCCGGACTACTACAACCACTACCTGTACCTAGCCGCCCCTGGTCACACATAGCCCTGGACTTCGTCTCCGGCCTCCCACCATCCCAAGGTAACACCATCATTTTGTCCATCACTGACCGTTTTTCCAAGGCAGCCCACTTCATACCCTTACCCAAACTTCCGTCCGCTCTGGAAACATCTAAACTCTTG
>NW_013958779.1:2051-2781 GCF_001266775.1 Austrofundulus limnaeus
GAATATCATGATCTGGCACACGTCTTTAACAAAGCCAAAGCATCTTCATTACCTCCACATCGACCGTATGATTGCTCCATCGATTTGGTCCCCGATGCAGTTTTCCCTTCTAGTCGATTATATAACTTATCCGGTCCAGAGAGAGGTGCCATGAAAGAATACATAGAAGAGTCTTTGGCAGCTGGCTTAATAAGACCTTCCACATCACCACTAGGGGCAGGCTTCTTTTTTGTAGCTAAGAAGGACAAGACTCTGCGCCCTTGCATTGACTATAGAGGGCTTAATGCCATTACTGTAAAAAATAAATACCCCCTTCCACTCATCGACTCCATCCATGATCGTCTCCATGCGGCTAAGATCTTCACTAAACTAGATCTTAGGAACGCATACCACTTGGTCCGTATTAAAGATGGTGATGAGTGGAAGACCGCATTTAAAACTCCCCTCGGCCATTTTGAATACCTGGTTATGCCATTTGGCTTAACTAATGCACCAGCGGTTTTCCAAGCCCTTATCAATGATATATTACGTGATTTCTTGAATATCTTTGTGTTTGTATACCTGGACGATATCTTGATTTACTCGGAAAATGAAGAACAACATCACCAACATGTACGAGCTGTGTTGCAAAGGCTAGGGGAGAATCAGCTTTTTGTGAAAGCTGAAAAGTGTGAGTTCCACACCTCCTCTGTGTCTTTTCTGGGGTTCATCTTGGAAAAAGGTCGTTTTC
>NW_013958780.1:0-866 GCF_001266775.1 Austrofundulus limnaeus
CGTGTCTTTGAGGACAGAAAGGCGTGTCTTTGAGGACAGAAAGGCGTGTCTTTGAGGACAGAAAGGCGTGTCTTTGAGGACAGAAAGACATGAAGACGTGTCTTTGAGGACAGAAAGACAGTGAAGACGTGTCTTTGAGGACAGAAAGACGTGTCTTTGAGGACAGAAAGACATGAAGACGTGTCTTTGAGGACAGAAAGACATGAAGACGTGTCTTTGAGGACAGAAAGACGTGTCTTTGAGGACAGAAAGACATGAAGACGTGTCTTTGAGGACAGAAAGACGTGTCTTTGAGGACAGAAAGACATGAAGACGTGTCTTTGAGGACAGAAAGATGTGTCTTTGAGGACAGAAAGACATGAAGATGTGTCTTTGAGGACAGAAAGATGTGTCTTTGAGGACAGAAAGACATGAAGACGTGTCTTTGAGGACAGAAAGACGTGAGGACGTGTCTTTGAGGACAGAAAGACGTGTCTTTGAGGACAGAAAGATGTGTCTTTGAGGACAGAAAGACGTGTCTTTGAGGACAGAAAGACGTGTCTTTGAGGACAGAAAGACATGAAGACGTGTCTTTGAGGACAGAAAGACGTGAGGACGTGTCTTTGAGGACAGAAAGACGTGAGGACGTGTCTTTGAGGACAGAAAGACATGAAGATGTGTCTTTGAGGACAGAAAGACGTGAAGACGTGTCTTTGAGGACAGAAAGACGTGAGGACGTGTCTTTGAGGACAGAAAGACGTGAAGACGTGTCTTTGAGGACAGAAAGACGTGAAGACCTTTCTTTGAGGACAGAAAGACGTGAAGACGGGTCTTTGAGGACAGAAAGACATAAGGACGTGTCTTTGAGGACAGAAAGACGTGAGGAC
>NW_013958781.1:0-602 GCF_001266775.1 Austrofundulus limnaeus
GTATTAATCCTTCTCTTTTTTTTCTTTTTTCTAATATCATTTAAGGAGCAGTACCCATGATGGCAATGTGTTCTATTCCAGGACCTCGTAAGTAAAACATTGAATAAAAAATCATCACATCATCAAATTGTTATATCAGTTAAAACAGAGGAAAAACGGTGCTGAAATTTTAAGGTTTAGGTGAACTCCAAGATTAGCAATACTGACCAAGAAAAATTAGCAGGATTTACCAAAAAAAAGTTGAATAGATCCTCTGGACTAGCCTGCTAAAAACCTGCCCCTTGTACTCCGCTTCACTTCGTACAGAGGGTCTAGACTCTCGGCTATTGAGAAGATTGCTTGCTGGAGGCTTGGCCTCTGTTGAAGTTATAAAACTATTTGAGATTTACCCAATCACACCACGACGTATGTGTGCACCAGCTCTGCTGTGAAAGAGGCTAAGCTAAGAAGCTAACCGGAAATTGCGTGTGCTGTAAGCAACCCTACTGAGAGGAGAAAAGTACTGAACCAAATGAGACTGTAAATGAGTTCTGCAGGCTTTGTCAGACAAATTTAATTTAGTTTGGAAGCCTTATCAACACAAACTGGCTTCATTCACTTCC
>NW_013958781.1:1602-2050 GCF_001266775.1 Austrofundulus limnaeus
GCTCAAAGCTATGAATACTGCTTTCAAACTCTGGGACCAACTGGCCTACAAAAGAGCGAGGACTGACCTGAGACGGGGCATCATAAGAGCCAAGCACAATTACCAACTGCGCATCCAGGAGTACTTCAACCAAAATAACTCCAAAGGCATGTGGCAAGGAATAAAATCACTCACTGGATATGTTGGCACATTCACAACAGCCACAGACAGAACTCACCCAGACACACTGAATCATTTCTTTGCTCGCTTTGACCATAAGAATAACACCAACCCGGAGGCCACCAGCCAGCCTAGATGTGCGAATGAGGACACCCCAATTCAGCTTCACCCAAACCAGGTTCGATCTGCTTTGTGCATAATTAATACCAGGAAACCTCCTGGATCAGATGGGGTTGCCAGACGTATTCTCAAGGTCTGCGTGGACCAGCTGGCAGGAGTGTTCACCACA
>NW_013958782.1:0-1050 GCF_001266775.1 Austrofundulus limnaeus
AAAAGCTCCGCCTATTTATGCAAAGCTCCTCCCTGGAGCTCAGTCATGCAGCTGAGCTCCTGCCGCACAGAGCACCCCTCCCTTGAATAATAGTTAAGAAGATGTGCTGAAGTGTGCATGTTGTAAATGGTAGGAGGTTCCTAAAGAGACAAGAGGCCAATTYCAAGGCATTTACAAAGACGATGATGCAAAGTCAAATTTATTTTGATAWATACAGCATYTTYGTAACAACARAAAGTAACATAGTGGTCTAGAAATGAACTATGTGTCTGTAAAATACATAATACCCCCTTTAAGCAGCTCTCTGTGCATGTCACAGAAACAATGCTTCCTAATGTTATGCTCAGATTATGATTATGACATACACCAACAGTTTAAGAGGCTCGTTGCTTATTTTGGCTCTGAGATGTTGTCTGCTGGAGGATTTGAACAATCAACAAGACATTACTGTTTACTTTGGGATGCCATTGTCAGTCTGTATCCAGGCTTGACAGTTGGGCCAGGGCAATTTGTGTTTGGCATCCTTGAATAGGTTTGCCCTAATGAGGCTGATAGAATGACCATTCATCCACAGGGTGCTCTTGATGTGCCACAGTTCAAATGTTAATCACCCAAGCTACTTTGGCAAATTGACAAAGCTCCATTCAATGCTCACATTGTGAATGTGTTCCCTCTAAAAGACATGCTTGTGTGTCTCCTCGTATTTCTTGATTTGGAACTAGATGCAGGGAGTCCCCGTTGACCCTGTTTTACAGTCCTCGGCTTACCTCTCTCGTTTTTTTTCCTGTTAATGGACAGAACGATGGCACCCTTATTCTCTGTGGCTTTGCTTAGGGGGATGGTTCTGTGGCCTGCTGACTAGATCCTATCCAGACTTTCTGTCATCATGTCAGCACTCACTGGGTGCTCAGTCTCTTGAACAAAAGCTTCCTGTTTGCTCCTAAAATTGCAGCTAAACCCCAACCCTAATGATGCTGGGGATTCATAACTATTTTGTTGAACTTGAAATAATTAAACAATATCATTCAAGCTGAAAAGAATATATATATA
>NW_013958783.1:0-500 GCF_001266775.1 Austrofundulus limnaeus
ATATGATGACAAGCGTTCTTGTAAAAGAACTGTTGTTTACAACTCGGTCATGTTCTTCGGTATCATCATCATCAAGTCGCGTTTCACTGACAACGGCGTTGTGTGTCAAAAGAGTCGACTCTTCTGTGTTAATGTAAGGCGGAGGCGCATCTTGATATTGTGTGTGTGGATAAAAAACCGATTGTGTTTCATACGGCGGGGGGTCATCATCAAAATACGCTGGTGGGTTATCTTCGATGTGTTCTTCACTCCGGGATGATGAATCTCCCTGTTGTTCGTCGATGGTGTTTTGTTCCATTGCAAAGTCGCGTTTGGTTTTCGATGTTAACAATATATCTTGTTTATAAAAATAAAACCACACTCTCAACAAGGTCCATAGTACGGACCGGTGATTTGATGATATTGTCCAAATATGTCTTGTTGCTCCGTGTCAACGTGGTAAGAGGTGGATCGACAACAGGTTTCAACCAGAGCACCGATATCCTGTAATGTGTAAACAC
>NW_013958783.1:1500-2050 GCF_001266775.1 Austrofundulus limnaeus
TTTGCGTACAGCACAACGGCGCAAGTCACGTCGCAGAGATCTTGCGGTTGATTGCGCGCGGCGGCGCGCATGTGGGCCATGTGCACCAAACACCAGCTGCTACTCATATCAAGCGGAACGGCATCTTGACTCGCGTGGATATGACATAGGATCCAACACAGCTGGACGACCGCTTCGTTTCGCGTCAACCAGTCCCACTCCCGCGAGGCTTCAACCGCGGCGCACTCTAATAAGTACGCACATGACGCAAACAGTCTCGCCGTGCACTTGCACCGCTCCTTTGCAGCGATACTCGTCGTCGACGCGTCGTCCAGGTCCGATTCGAAAGTTCGCACGGCGTTCACGGCCGCCCACGGGGTATACCCATGCCTAGCTAAAAATCCAAGCATTTTGCGTAATAGAAAATCGACTTTGACACATTGCGAGTCGTCGGCGTCTGTACATTTCTTAAACGCGGAAAAGACCGCGCGGTCTTTCGCATCCGTCGGCACCAACGTGTAATCGTAAAACTCTTGAGCCCAGCCGAGTTTGAGTTCGTTGTGCGTTTCGC
>NW_013958784.1:0-719 GCF_001266775.1 Austrofundulus limnaeus
AAGACCACTGCAGAAACACAGGACCACAGCAGAAACACAAGACCACTGCAAAAACACAAGAGCACTGCAGAAACACAATACCACAGCAGAAACACATGACCACTGCAGAAACACATGACCACTGCAGAAACATATGACCACTGCAGAAACAGATGACCACTGCAGAAACAGATGACCACTGCAGAAACACAAGACCACTGCAGAAACACAGGACCACAGCAGAAACACAAGACCACTGCAAAAACACAAGAGCACTGCAGAAACACAATACCACTGCAGAAACACATGACCACTGCAGAAACACAAGACCACTGCAGAAACACAAGACCACTACAGAAACACATGACCACTGCAGAAACACATGACCACTAACATAGGACCACTGCAGAAATACAGGACCAATGCAGAAACACATGACCACTAAAACNGAACACATGACCACTAAAACAGGACCACTGCAGAAACACAGGACCACTGCAGAACCACAGGACCACTGCAGAAACACACGACCACTAAAACGAGACCACTGCAGAAAATGGGACCACTACAGAAACACAGGATCACTAAAACAGGACCACTGCAGAAACACATGACCACTAAAACAGTACCACTGCAGAAACACGGGACCACTGCAGAAACACAGCACCACTGCAGAAACAAAGGACCACTGCAGAAACACAGGACCACTAAAACAGGACCACTGAAGAAACATAGGACCA
>NW_013958784.1:1719-2050 GCF_001266775.1 Austrofundulus limnaeus
GGACCACTGCAGGAACACAAGACCACTGCAGAAACACAAGACCACTGCAGAAACACAAAACCACTGCAGAAACACAGGACCACTGCAGAAACACATGACCACTGTAGAAACTCATGACCACTGCAGAAACATATGACCACTGCAGAAACACAGGACCACTGCAGGAACACAAGACCACTGCAGAAACACAAGACCACTAGAGAAACACAAGACCACTGCAGAAACACAAGACCACTGCAGAAACACAGGACCACTGCAGAAACACATGAGCACTGCAGAAACACAAGACCACTGCAGAAACACAGGACCACTGCAGAAACACATGACCACT
>NW_013958785.1:0-1050 GCF_001266775.1 Austrofundulus limnaeus
CAATGAGGGACACACTGCCATAAAGACACACCTACACTTGAGTAGAACCGAACAGAAACAGTTGGAGTCAGACTTGACAATGGAGAAGAGGCTTTACATGTGGGTACCTGTGGACGTAGGTATGATCCCCACACAGGGCACAAAACACAATAACAGACTTCAGATGAAGTGGGAGAAGGAGCTTAAGGAGGCTGGGCTGATGAGGTAAGTGATCACTGGTGAGACTAATGATCTCAGGAACAGGTGTGAGTGGGCGGGGCAGGACTGAATGAGGAGCAGGAATGAATACTGACACAGTGAGTAATAAATGCAAGAGACCTCAAAATTAAAACAAAACAAAAATCACAAAGAAGTCAAAATACACAGATCCTGACAAACACACACATGTTTCCTGTCAGTCTGGCTCAGGAACAGGCAGGCTGGTTCCAATCAGTCCAACAGCAAACCCTCTCCAGGCTCAATGTTAAAATTCAAAACACTGTTGTCAACATAACTGTCAACAGAATTAAACATGAGGTGTGGGAGAGGAAGACAAACACAGAGTTTGCTATTGTTTCTGGCCTAAAATGAAGAAATATGCAAACAGTCATTTATTTCTATCACAGTCCTGTACACTGATGCTTTAAAATAATTGCAAAAACAGAAAATCAGATCAATTTAGTTTGATTAAAACAATTAAACAATTTCGGTTTCTCAAAAAGGACTCAGATAAAACAGCAATTAGAAATAATGACTTATTACCTAAAATAAATTATACATTTAACTAGTAGCTCGACTAATTGCTTGACACTTAAAAAACAATCAACAACAACAAAAAAAATCTGCAACTAAATATTCGATTTTATGCCTCGTTGAACATATGTTACCAACAGGATGACATGGGCATTGGAAACAGGACTCCTTACACCCTGTTTCTCCCAAGACCTTTAAAATAACTCAGATGTCAGTGATGATATGCAGAACTCAAAGAAAAGCTCCGCTACGAAGCATAAAAGTTGCTCTCTGCATAAATCTCTGGGTCTCAGTGGCGTAAATCTAGAAGAGCAGTGC
>NW_013958786.1:0-569 GCF_001266775.1 Austrofundulus limnaeus
TGTCGACTGCTAACAGTGTCGACTGCTAACAGTGTCGACTGCTAACAGTGTCGACTGCAGTGTCGACTGCTAACAGTGTCGACTGCTAACAGTGTCGACTGCTAACAGTGTCTAGGGCTGGGTTAAAAATTGATTCTCGTTCAAATTTGGGAAAATCGATTCATAAATCATGAGATTGATTTTTTGCCCGCGGGTGTTGTGTGCGATGAAGCTGTGCATTCAGTGTTGTGTGTCACTACTGGCTTGCTGTAGTTTACATCCAGTTGACGGTCAGTGCTAACGTTAGCTCCCAACAACAAGTTGTCTGGATCAAAACAAAATGAAGTAAGGAATCACTAAGATTACAGCTGAACTTAAAGAAAACAGAGACCAGTAAAGTTTTGCACTCAGACGGTTGGTTCTGGTGGTCGGACCAAAACTCCTGTATGTAAACATCTGACTGAAGCTGTTCTCCTCTGCATGAATGAATGTGTGAAAGATGTCAGTCTAACAAAATCATTTAGTTTTGTTACCAATATTACTTATAAATTTAGAAACATCTGAATGTAATTCACAGTGATGGATTATTT
>NW_013958786.1:1569-2049 GCF_001266775.1 Austrofundulus limnaeus
CAGTGTCGACTGCAGACAGTGTTGACTGCAGTGTCGACTGCAGACAGTGTCGACTGCAGACAGTGACGACTGCAGACAGTGTCGACTGCAGACAGTGACGACTGCAGACAGTGTCGACTGCAGACAGTGACGACTGCAGACAGTGTCAACTGCAGACAGTGTCGACTGCAGACAGTGTTGACTGCAGTGTCGACTGCAGACAGTGTCGACTGCAGACAGTGACGACTGCAGACAGTGTCGACTGCAGACAGTGTCGACTGCAGACAGTGACGACTGCAGACAGTGTCCACTGCAGACAGTGACGACTGCAGACAGTGACGACTGCAGACAGTGTCAACTGCAGACAGTGACGACTGCAGACAGTGTTGACTGCAGTGTCGACTGCAGACAGTGTCGACTGCAGACAGTGACGACTGCAGACAGTGACGACTGCAGACAGTGTCGACTGCAGACAGTGACGACTGCAGACAGTGACGACTG
>NW_013958787.1:0-529 GCF_001266775.1 Austrofundulus limnaeus
CCACTGACCGGAGGAAACAGACGCGCTGAGACGGTGCGCGCTCCGTCTGAACGACTCGGGGTCCTCGTTACTTCCAGAGCCAGCGTTCCTTAGGCCTGTTTCACTTCTGTCAGTGGTGGCTGATCGACCACACTGAACAGACGGCAGAAGCGAGTGAGTACATGTTACATGTTTCCTCGGCTTATGTGTGAAAGCGAGTGGAACTGAGAAAGCGCTAGTGTGTAGTTGTATTGATCGATCTGAAGATAAAGAAATACGTATTTTTGTGTTGTTGTTGTTGTAAACGCCGTCGAGCTGAACTGGACAGATGTCTTTAACCGTAAAAGCTGTCACGCTGGGTTAAATTCTTGATTTGTTGTGAAGGACGATCAACGCTGTAAGCTAGAGACGGGACGCCGCCTCAGGCTGCAAGCGGTGTGTGTGTGTGTTCTTGTTTCTCCACTGTTGTGAGGTACAAGCGGCAGAAGGAGGTGTGTGTGTGTGTGTGTGTGTGTGTGCGTTCTTGCTTTCCTTCTGATTCGGTGGTGCA
>NW_013958787.1:1529-2049 GCF_001266775.1 Austrofundulus limnaeus
ATGTTACAACAGAATAGTGTAGCTTTTCCATTTAGTTTAACAGAATTAAACTGATTTTATTTTGTCTAGATTCTATTTTTTTTAATGGTAGTTTGACTAAAAAATAGTTTAGAACCTGTTGACCCTCTCCTACAGGGGTTTTTGTGTTCTGCTGTGACCCTGCCCTGACCTCAAAGCTGCAGCTACAAGCAGCTGTCCCTCCCACCCTTTTTTCATCCTTTTTCACGCACAGATCTGGAGGTGCGACCCCTCTCTCTCTCTCTACATTCCTCTTTGTCACAGAGCAGCAGTGTCACACACGCAGTCAGGGGTTTGTTTTTTCTATTCTTGAGGGGACTTTGCATTGACTCACATTCATTTTCCGGTCATTTCTACAGCCTAACCCAGACACGGCAGCCGCACCCAGCAAAACTCTGCTGTCTCCCTCTCTTCCTTAGCTAAAGCTGCAGGCCGCATTCCTTTAGAGATAAGGAGACAGCTGCATTTAGCAACCTCTGCTGCCAGACATAAAAAAAAAAAA
>NW_013958788.1:0-664 GCF_001266775.1 Austrofundulus limnaeus
TGTGTGTGTGTGTGTGTGTGTGTGTGTGTGTGTGTGTGTACCACAGTTATTTCCTGGTTATTAGTTAGCGGTGAGCGCAGCGAGCAGCAGCACTTTGGTTTTACACTCTGGCGTGTCATGCAGAGCTGGGCTCCGGGGCCAAAGCTCACAGCAGATCCAGTTTTATGGCTCCAATCACAGCCGAAGCAACCTTTTAATTTAGACGGCTAAAACACGGCCCTGGTTCTCGGTTAACCTTTGCCTCTTTAATATTTGTAACGCTGTGTTATTTTCTCATTTGGGGCTTATTTTATCTGTCCTCATGATGAGAAAGATAAGATGTGTGTTGGTCTCCTAAAGAGTAAAATATGAACATGTCTGTCTTAAAACACTGTGAGGATTAAAAACTCAGAATCTCAACTGAGAATCCAGAAAGAAAAAACAGTTTTTCATTCGGCATTCATGTCAGAGAGGCCAGCCTGAACTGAGGCAGGTTTCTGAGACTCCAGGTTTTGAGAGACTCTATAGGGTTTGTGAGACTCCAGGTTTTGTGAGACTCTATAGGGTTTGTGAGACTCCATAAGGTTTGTGAGACTCTAGGGTTTGTGAGACTCTATAAGGTTTGTGAGACTCTAGGGTTTGTGAGACTCTATAAGGTTTGTGAGACTCTAGGGTTTGTGAGACT
>NW_013958788.1:1664-2049 GCF_001266775.1 Austrofundulus limnaeus
TGAGCGGGACAAACAAACAAACAAACAAACAAACAAACAAACAAACAAACAAACAAACAAACAAACAAAGTTTTTCATGTCTACACAAACACAAGATGTGTTTAATGAAGGAAGTGAAGCATCGGAGGAGCTGCTGAAACAAGCCTTTCTGCTCAAACAGCAGAAGAAAGGAGCGTTTCTTCAGGTCCTTTCAAGTCCTGTCAGGTCCTTCAGGTCCTGTCAGCTCCTTCAGGTCCTGTCAGGTCCTTCAGGTCCTGTCAGGTCCTTCAGGTCCTGTCAGGTCCTTCAGGTCCTGTCAGCTCCTTCAGGTCCTGTCAGGTCCTGTCAGGTCCTGTCAGGTCCTGTCAGGTCCTGTCAGGTCTCTGTGATGAACGTGAGGCAACAC